>NW_028281170.1:2500-117500 GCF_059751285.1 Brachycentrus maculatus | reverse complement strand
CATTATTTAGCTTAAAAATCATTGGAGTGGAATACCAGTTATATATCTATTATAACCCTTCTGGGAATCGAACCCGGGACCTCCAGAATGACAGCCAAATGCTCTAACCACTGTACAACGAAGTCAGACCTTAAAAATGTGATTACGTAATAATACTTCATCGAAATCTTTCTTTTCCGTTAGATTTTCAGTAATTTAAAGAAAAAAGAAAAATTTAATAAAATAACAACCATGTAGTTTTTACCACATAAATTTCATTCGACCAGCGACCAGGTTTCGTCGTGACCGACATCATCAGACTAATGTCGGTTAGTACAAAACCTAGTCGCTGGTCAAATAAAACTACATTTGTACTTCTATTTTGTAAAATGCAGTTCCACCAAGAAATGTGAGTACAAAACTTAAATCTAATAGAAGAAATGTACATACATACATTAAGTATATTCTTGATACTGTAACAGTGTATTTCCACACATTATGAAGTTTTCCGCAGCAAGTTTATTGCGAGCAGGTGTTTTTACAAGACATTACGTCATTAATCTATGTCTGGTGACAAATAGTTTCTAGGAGTTGCCCGCAACTCACCTTGGCACTAACATATTACACACTGAGTGCCTATTAAATATTTATGTTTAAATTCTTACATATGGAAGTACGAATCAAGAGATAAAAAATTAACTCTGGATTGAGTTCACACTCGTATTATATAGACATATAAAAATATTGGTAACATTATATATCCTAATAAGATTTAAATCTTATTTTCATTTATAGATTATACGTTTAATTTGCAGAACTCCCTTTTAATTTATATATTAAATGTTAAAATCAAACACCATTTTTTTGAGTCAACTAAATTGTATGTTATGGTTAAAGAACACATAAAAATAAATTTTGTGACAATTGTTTCGTCTTGTTATGGCATTCGAAAATGCCATAACAAGACTCAACAATTGAAACAAAAATCATTTTTATATGATTTTTAACAATAAAATAGAATTTAGTAGACCTTAAATCTTTCTTAGTCATTCTCTCGTTATACATTTGCTCCACATGTCCATACCATCTTAAATAACTTTTTTTAATATTATCCCTAGTTCAGCGTAACATTTCTTTCGAATATCTTCTTAATATATTTTTAAATACATAACGGTAATCGATATAGAATAAAATAATTACTATGTAATTTCTTCCACATTAATTTTATTTGACCAGCAGCCGGGTTTCGTCGTAACCGGCATCATCAGTCCAGTCTGATGATGTTGGTTACGACGAAACCCGGTTGCTGGTCAAATAAAATTAGTATAGTTAAAATGTAACTTAAAATGGAAAATCACAAAGTTAGTGCTTCACTTATAAATTATATAAATAAAATCAATGTGGAAAAAAATATTTGGTTGTGATTTTATTGTATAAAATGTAGTTCCAATAAGAAATTTCAGTATAAAGCTTAAATGTAATCGATATTTTCGTAGGTAAAGCTTTTTTGTGACGTCTTCATTTCCAATTACGCAATTTAAATTAAACACCATAATTGGGCCAACGGGACTGCTTTTCGATCCTGAATAATTAGTATTTCGCTACCCCAATAGGTACGGAGCGAGTCTCATCCCTGTCGCTTCGTTCCTTCCCTTAAGTATCGTGACAGTTCTGTCACCTGTCATGTCACCCGTTCACACGCTGAACAGCATAAACTTATTAGCTCCGGAGTGATACGTACACCCACCCTTCTCGTACCAAGGCTTTTGCCAACTACCCCGTCTTGGCATCAACAACCTCAGGGTTGGGAAAAGTATTATTTGTACATAAAAAGCATTGTTAACTGTGTGGTATTTTTATTTATTTAATATGGTTACATTTTTAAATATAACATAATACAATTTCTAAACATTTATACATAATAATAATAAAAAAACCCTTATCCGCACCCCAATGGTGCATAGGGCACTGTGTCATATAAACGCAGTGTTATCTTGATCGTTTACACATGAAGGAAATGTGATCAGGTCTCCACTTCAGGTACCAGTCCATGGTAGAATTGAATAAATATTACAGTGAATAAATCACTTGTATTTATTTTACCCACCCTGGGAATCGAACCCGGGACCTCCAGAACGGTAGCCGAGCGTGCTGACCATTACACTACGGAGGCGGACCATACATTTATACATATAGCAAACTTATAGTTTTAGATTCGCTGTGCCTCTCCAAAAAAGAGACTGAGCTCTTGTGCTTGGAGAGGGACTTACACTCAAGGTTTAATGTTTTATGTAATTAATGGTATAATAGTCTTTTTTATTATTTTTCTAAAGATTTACATGTAATGGGCATTAATTTTTTCTTAAGAATTTTTATATCTTCAATTTTTTAAATTTCTTTAGGGAGTTTATAGAAATATTTGATTCCCAAATATTTGAAATATTTGAGGAATTTGAAGTTATGGTAAAATAACACTCTCCTTATCATTCGTCGTTCATTTTAAATAATACCACTTTAAAGAATACTTTAATTAAAATAACCAACTTAATTAAACTTCAAGTCCACTTTTAAAAATATTTCCATTCATTTCTCTTATTTTTCTGTTTTATTTTTTTTGTATAAATGTCAGACCGTAACGATTTCATTTTGATATACATTTGACATGATAAAAGAATGATTATTTCGAAACCGGGAGTCGCAAACTAGTGTTTTTTTTATTGTTATTACACAAGGTGAACGATGAATGATAAGAAGAATGTTTTAATTTTATTAATTGATCCCATTTTAAGGAGTAATGGCATTAACTAAGTAAAACTGAAATTAATAAAACAACAAAATACTTTATGTATGAGAGTGAAGCAAGAGTACTGGCAAAGGAAGGATGAAACTAGATTGAATGCAGTTGAAATGCGTTCTCTCAGACGAGTGCGCGGAAAAACGGTGTATGATAGATGTTCGAATGGTGAATTAAGGAAATAATGTAAGGCTGAGGATTATCGATTTACAGCAAATAACTTTTCTTTAAAATATATTTTGCTTTTGGGTCTAATTACCCACATAAATACCACAAGAGAGATTTTTTATAATCATTTAAATTTGTACAAGAATGTTCAATATTTTGTCTCTTACAAAACGGATACTATCATATAATGATGCCTGAAATTTTGATTTTAAAGGAAATGGCAATGAAATGGAAAAAACGTGAAATATTGATTCAATTGAACGACTATTTTGAGATAAATATTTTTTTGTACTTGTATACAGTACACCACCATATAACTTTGACATGGGTAGGTACCGCTTTATCTTCTGGAATTTTATAAGGGGCTTATGTTTTAAATTGTATTTTTTTACATTTTACCTAGCGGAAATGACTATAATGAGCCATTTGAAATTGAAATAAATTTTAAAATATTAATTTCCCTATAATGTCCCCTCCGATAACGTGGTACCTCTCTCAGCATTATAGGGCGATTTACTGTACTATATATTATCATTCGCGCCGTCTTAGATTATCATTCGCATTTGAATATATAATTGGCAGCCCTGTGAAATCGCTGTCACCTCTCTTCCCTCTTCTTTCATCCCTTGCCGGCAGTCAGTAAACTCACCCCCGCCGCCAGATAGAAGTAATGTCCCGTACGTTCCGTAACTACCCTTTCATGTTAATTTGCAATCAGAGTTTAACTAGCGTTGGATCGGAAAATCACTCGGGGGATTATTGAACAACCCCGGTAATTGATTTAACGAATAGCCAATTATAAGGGAATAATATAAAACATCATTTTAACCATTTTTTAATTGGATTATCGATGATCATTCAATTATCATCATGTCATTTTATTGATTAATTCGTCTTTAACTTTATGGAATGGCGTGATTATTGTTAAAAAAATAAACACTCGCGTAATATCTTCTAATAAGTTTCATTTTATTACACACGACTAGTTTCGAAAACTAACGATGTTTTCATCTACAGTTGAATAATAAAACGATTACTATTGTTTTACTATCGACTTGTAGATGAAAACGTGAATATTTTTGTCAAACAAACATGTTCATTTTTAGCTTTCTTCTTATCATTCATCGTTCGCATTATGTAATACCACTTAAAATAAATACCATTTTAAGTGGTATAACATTAAGTTAATGATGAATGATAAAGAGAGTACTATATTACCATATTACAAAGTTTACAATGCTTTTAATAACATAAATATTTTCATTTTTACTAATGTAGATTACACACAAGCGAAGATTTTCCTTCTATTCAGTTACTTTAAAAAATCCATTAAAATATTTAAAGGTATTTACAATGTATAAATTATGGTATAATGTGGATCTCCATAATAATACGTCAAAGAAAAGAGGGTTGTTCTGAATCTAATTTATCAGGAGAGTTGGTTCGGGGATGATGATTTGACGTGACACATAATACAGGGTTGTGTTCCTACACAGATATTCGTTTAAAGCCATTTAATTTGTATTATGTACATTAATTCCATGATATAATAAGAATGACGTTAGTAGAGTGAATATAATGAGTTAACTAGTAAAATACGTGTCATGTAAATGTATCCGAAAATATTAACATGAAAAAATAGATACATAACTAACCAACTAGCAATTATCACTCCATTTCCCTGAGGGGGTAGGCAGAGAGAATGGAAAGCTACACTAATCTGACTTTTCAAACAATCTTCACCTCTTCAACATTCATGCATCTCCTCACACATACAGACTATTCGGACTCCTGAAGTGACGACCACTTTCAAATTTATGAAATACTTGATCATGTCAAGTGTTACTCAGTCTTCCTCTGCTTCTATTACCAACCACATTAGCCTCATACATTTGTTTTACCATTCTTTCTTCTTAACAATTCATCCAAAAGTTTCTTATTTGTATCGATCATGCTTAATAATATAATAATAATAATAATAATATGCATTGTTAAACAGAAATTAATTTTAATAAAATAAATAAATACAAAAAACCTTATTTGTTGTATTTTAGAGCCTTGTTAAATGGCTTTTGTTTTGAATTAATATTTGAAAAACTAACTTTGTGTTTTGCCAATTAAAAAAAAAGCTCAATTTTATTTCAATTTTTTTTTTCCAACCGGTTTCCACAAACCCCTTATTATCTTCAAGCATAGATATGCATATATCTGTCCCTGATAATGACAAGGTGGTTTTCAAAACCGATCGGAAATGGTACCAAAAATAAAAAATGATCAAAACTAAAGTATGAGTTTTATTTTACAAAGTTTATAAAATGTGCCACAAAGTATTAAATGGCTGAAAAAATTATTCAAGAAAATTATTATTTTTATAAAAAAATTGCTTTAAAAAGTCTTACTGTACATATTTAGTTGCGATGAATAAAGTATTAGCATCGAACCGGTCGATATTAAAAGTAAATATTACAACAAAGCTTTTGAAATTATTCAAGAAAAAAATATTTCTCTTACACAACCAATTTATCATTTATCGTATCATGTTCAGACAAGATTCAATATGTTTATCACATTCTCAAATAATATTTTTATGATATAAATAAAATGTGCTGTTTTCTAATGTGAGCTCTATTTTTTCTAGTTGTTTGTTATTAATTGGGGATAAAATTCCTCCTTTATCGGAAATCCGGAAGCGTGATGTGCAAGTCACTATCAGCCCTATACAAACGACCGGAACGGTGGGATTTGTGGGTTGAAAGCTATTTCCGTTTCAGCCATGCCATTTGTCAGCATCTGACAAGTGAGTTGCGGATGCTGGTAATAGGGTTAATGAAGCACCATTACTTGTCATTTAAGCATTCTGAAACCAAGAATGCGAAATTAAGTGATTTATAAGAATAAATAATCAGCGTAAATGAAATATATTAGTATCATTATTGTATAGATAGTCACAAGTAAGGTTCATCGTTGAACAACAAAATAAATAAATAAATAAAAAAAATCTTCTAGTACAAGACCATGAAACACAAATTAACTACAACGAAGGTTTGATATTCCAAAGAATTAACAATAAGTATGGAAGTAGAACACTTTACAGAGGTAAGAGGTCAAAAAATATGGGACAAAGGCAAAACAAAGGAATGGGTAAATTATGAAAAGTTAATTCTATGAAAATGATTTTCATATTATTTTTTGACATCTCATCAAAGATGAAGAAGAATATGGAAGTCTGGGCATTTACGGGGCTTACGACCGTCATAGGCTGGTTTAAGTGATCACTTTACACACGTGTAACATTCACCAATTCTACCCATTATTGACAACCACACTACTCAAATTCTTGGAATTATTCTTCTTCATCTTTGATGAGATGTCAAAAAATAATATGAAAATAACTCCTGTAATTGGAGATAATCCAGATTTTGTGAACAAGTATTTGGACACACTCAAAATGTTGTAAAATGATTTTCATTTTTAAAAAAATTCATTCTTTTTTTAAATGTATTTTAGGTTAAAATAGATTTTAAAAAAAACAATAAAAAATGTACCAATGTAAAAATAATTCCACCGACAAGGTAAACGAGATGGCTTGATGGAATTCTTTATATATTTAAAAAAATGTATCTAATTTATGTAAAAAAAAATAATAATGAATGCTTATTCCAAAACCAGTACATAGTCATAAAATAGTATTTTTAAATATTTTTCACAAAGTGGAAGATGAATGAAAAAGAGAATTTTATAATGCTATCATGCCAAGTTTCGTATTACATTTATATGTGTATAGTGATTTCAGTAGTGGCCGAATCTAGAAAGTATTTGAACGTTACTTTTGTTTGACATGAACCCAATCTTCAAATTTAATACTGGAAAATGAGGTATTCTCCATTTGCACGAAAAAAAAGCTTTAATTTCAGTGACTTGCACATAACACAATAAGACTGGCATTTTCATTTTAAATTTTATTCGTCACGGGACGTGAGACTTTTCAGTGTTGCATTTCACGTGTCTGAAGCTTAACGCTACATATCTCCTTCTTAGTAAAGTCTCCGGTCCGTGACATTTAGAAAATGGCTTTGGGACACTCGCTAAGTTACCCCACCCCTCTACAATCCATCACGGTCGCCACGTTTGACAAACGAGCGCCATCAGTCTAATGAATTAACGCTACGGCTTGCCGGCGACATCTCTTATCCCTTAGGTCCTCAGAAGAAAAGCTGCCAGCGAGCCATCCGATAAAGGAAATGTGCCTATCATCCACACCTCCTTATCCAACACCCAAAAAATGAAATTCCCCTTTTCATGAGCTCGGTTTATTTTCCACCCCGAGTTGTGCTACCCTTAGTCAACGAGGGCGAAAATTGTGTTATAAATTACACTACAGCTCGGCTTTTATCTTCATTTCAGAGATGATGAATTGTGAAGGGATTTTTAAAGTAATTGTAGAATGAACAGGATTGATGTTGTATGAAAAGATTTTGAGCTCGTTGATGTATTTTACTTATAGAAATTAGGAAAAACAAATCTTATTTTAATATTATATATTATTTTCCAAGAGGGGACGCTGTGTATATTTTTCCTAATAATAGTCATAAGACTGTGTTTTTTTTATTTAATTAATTGGAAATATTTTAAAAAATCATCTTAGTACCAGGTGTATTTTAGAAAAAAAAACTGTTCAATAATTATAATGATTTTGTTGGAGATAACTGTGATTTTTTTCGAGTAAATTGATTTTCACATAATTTATCTCTTTAAAAAGTAATATTTATTGATTTGACATTAACTTTGTGGGCAAAAAAACATGATTAAACTAGTATTTTTACTTGTTAATGGTAACACTTGTAGTTCTTAAAACTAGTCGTGTTCACATTAATAAATTCAAAATTGGTGTTATTCGTCTTTAAATTTAATTTTCTTATTAATTAAAAACTGCCATTTAGGGGTAGGCAAAGAAGATGGAACCCCACACTCGTCTATCCTGACATACTTAATACATAAATTAAAATGGAGTTCTACAAATTAAACGCCAAGTCAATAAATACTTCCCTAATACCCATACATCTAGCCATATATGTTCTCAGGTTATGTAGACCTTTGACAATACCAGATTTTAGAGTCTGATTGTTCTAGCTGTCCTCGTTCTTTTTTGTTTAATAAAATATAATATATTCTTTTTTTACATAAGCACTTATGTCGTAGTATATATAACTACATAAGTGTTTATTATTGGTATAATTTTCAAACTTGTTGTTTGATAATGATGTTTAGTGCATCGAAATACGTAATTCAATATAGTTAAATGATAAGGGATTTCTATTAAGACAGTATTATATTTAAATAGAAAATATATTATTTTTATTTTACATTTTATTTCCCAACAAATTCTTACTTGCCAAATGAGTACTTTAAACAATTAGTTACTTTCTGTATATAATTGCTTTACATCTACTCTTAATTACTTACAAAATGAACAAGGCGTTGATGAAGTGGGCTGGAAGGTTTCCCTTTTTTTCTTGCAACCTTCGGGTGAATAATGAAGATGGCCTTAATATGGTAATGAGTGAAGGGAGATTTTCTGCGTCTTAGCCACTACCCTTGTTTACAAGGCAGGGCGTAATGTAAGACACTTACAACTAGGGGTAAGATAACTAAAGTTGAGTGATAATATATGTTAATACTAGTCAATAGAGGTCAATAGAGAATGTTTAAATGAGATGAAACGCAGTGTTGAAAAAATATAAAAAATGATTACTTATTACTTAAGTAGAAACATCTACCATTTTTTAAACAAATAATTTGAAAAAAATGCTAGTCAATGGAAACCAAAAGAGAATGATAAGTTAAGATGAAACACAGAGTGGAAAAAAAACAAATACTTATAGGTAAATCAACTTTACATAAAAAAATCTATAGGTTAAAAATAAGCAAAATGATTCTTAAGTTGTGACCTCTATAAAATTGATATATTATTTTAAGGGTAAACAATCCAGTGAATGAGTTTTTTTTTAATAAAAAAATAAAGAACTAATGATATGGAAGTATTGATGGAAATTTAAATGCTATTTCTAGTTCTATCTCCTAAAATATATGGGAACTAATTTAAAATGAATCTCACTTTCTTTCAAATGTAGTGGGTTGGTTTTCACTTCATTATCTAAGGTAAAAATCTTTTAAAGATAGTTCTTTCTTTTATTAAAATTAAAGTTAAAAATTAAAAAATATATTTTAAAAATTCAACTGTGTTAGTTCATGATTTCGAAATATATCATTAAAAATTAAAAATTACGTAATTTCCATGACTTTGTGTAAAACATTTTAAATAAATGCTATGCATAAAAAAAACAATTTTGTAGCTCCATTCCTTTCGACATTTTCTTTTTACAGACTACAACGTATCCGTTACCCTTAAAAGCGAAAGAATAAATAGAGTTTCAGATAAACAGTGATTTGTCCCGCGGAAGCTGTCAACGCGAGTGTTGCCACATTTTCTTGTCAGACTTTCCCCATTTTCCGCGCCCCTTTCCCGCCCTTTCCGTCTGCTGGCAACACTGGATGGCGGGATTTCCGCAGGAAACGCCATCCGCCGGTGCTAACGAAAAGCTTCGAGACGTTGGGCTTGCAGACTTTATTGGAGGAGAAAAGTTGTCTTCCGATAAAAAATGATCAACCCCTGTAATCATTACGTAATCTTTACTTTGCAATCAAATTGGTCCTTTTTGCGTAAGCGTGTGCACTGAGGACCTCTCTGGAAATTAGCAGGGAAAGCGGTAACGTTTTAACGTCATTATATGGTGCTAGTGTGGTGAATTTTTACGTTATGAGTCACTTCAAGATTATTATGGTCAAACTCTGTTTTTTTTTTATGAAGGTACGCGTTTATCAATAAATTGAAATATAAGCGTACTCGTCCTAATTTTTGATTACTTAAAAGCCTCTTTATGAAGATTTTACATTATATATCATCATTTAAGATATGAGAATGATTTTTAATATCATTTAAATATTTAGTAAATATAAATAAATACCAAAAAATATAAATAATAATGGTCACTATGGAAGTGAAATGTTACATAAAATATAATGTAAATCGACAAATGTGTGTATATACATATATATATATATATATATATATATATATATATATATATATATATATATATATATATATATATATATATATATATATATATATATATGTATATATATATATATATATATATGTATATATATATATGTATATGTATATATATATTTATATATATATATATATATATGTTACATAAAATATAATGTAAATCGACAAATGTGTGTATATACATATATATATATATATATATATATATATATATATATATATATATATATATATATATATATATATATATATATATAATATATATATATATATATATATATATATATATATATATATATATATATATATATATATATATATATATATATATATATATATATATATATATATATATATATATATATATATATGTATATATATATATGTATATGTATATATATATTTATATATATATATATATATATATATATATATATATATATATATATATATATACATATATATATATATATATACATATATATATATATATATTTATACATATATATATATATATATATATATATATATATATATATATATATATATATATGTATATATATATATATATATGTATATATATATATATATATATATATATATATATATATATATATATATATATATATATATATATATATATATATGTATATATATATATATATATATATATATATATATATATATATATATATATATATATATATATATATATATATATATATATATATATATATATATATATATATATTTCACGCTATTTAATGCATTCTGAAGTGATGTTCCAGCGACGTATACGTACATTTGACTGGGACGACCTTTTAGACAAAATTTGGGAACATTTAGCCACATCACCAAACTTTGAAGGAAATTATTCATGTAACCTTTCACACGAGTACAGAATTGAGTTTATACGATAAATTATCTGTATACCTTTTTTAACATATTTTTACCATAATCATCAATATTGAAATAATTTTGAAGGTGGGCAAGCAATTTATCTAGTGAATTTTTTGGTAACGCAAACGGAACTCGAACAGTAATTGGAGCAAAATTGGTCTATACGTGCCAAAATGTTAGGCGTTTAGAAATCACGAGTAATCAAGTAATTATCAAACAAAATAATTTATGGTTTGATAATAACCGAGCTGAATTGAAATATCTCTTCATAAGGAAGCAATCAATTTTCATCATTCGTGCTTACGTATTGCCGAGATGTAATCACCGTTGTGGGTCTAAGAATTAATGGTGTATATTATCCGTTTATATTTCCATACAACGTTCCTGTGTATATATTTCACAAACTAATGGCCAAGTTGTTACGTTACATTTACCAACATATTTCAGTTTCCACAAAAAACTTACCAATTACGACAAGAGGTTCATGATAATTCCTTTTAGCTTAACTTAGGGTTAACGAGCCATTTTTGGACAGGTTTCTAATAATTGACATGGGTTAAAGTTTTATTATGTCTATATTCCATTTTCTGGTAAAAACCTCCTAAAAAATTCGTACTCTGGTAAAAAAATCGTATAGGAATCCTTGACTTACCTTAGTGAGTATTCATAATACCAATTTAATGTTCCTTATTTATCATATATATGTTACATAAACAATATCAGCGGCTTACAAATGACGTCAACATTAATCATCTTTAGACGGCTTTTCTGACCAAAAACTAACTAACTAACAAACCATCACGCCGCTTCCCCGCAGGGGTAGGCAGAGAGAATAGAGCGCCACACCACTCTGTCCTTGCAAACATTCTTCGCCTCTTCCACGTTCATGCATCTCCTCATACATACCCGCCGATTGTTACGACTCCTAACTTGACCACTTTCAAGTATTTGGCATACCTGATCGTGCTATGTTTTTCTCGGTCTTCCTCTGCTTCTTTTCCCACTAACATTCGCCTCATAAATTTGTTTTGCCGTTCTTTCCTCACTCATTCGTTCTACATGTCCAAACCATCTCAACACACCTTTCTTAATTTTATCCACTGCTTATTATGTTATTTATGCTTATTTCAGCTTTGCATTCCTTCCTTACTTCACTATTCGCACATCTATCATACATAGTTTTGTCGCACATTCTTCTGAGAGATCGCATTTCGACTGCATTCAGTCTACTTTCATCCTTCGTTTGCCAACAGCATGTTTCACTTCCATACATTAGAGTTGGAACCAGGACTCCGTTGTGCACTGCCCGTTTAGCTTCCGCTGATAGGTTTTTATTTGCTATAACTGATTTCAGTGCACCGTTCACTTTGTTCTCAGCATTCACTCTCCTTTCTATATCTTTATCATGTCAATTTGTTAAATCGAATTAAAAGGAATATGAAAGAATAATGCTAATTTTTTAGGTCAAATATCATAAAGTATCATCGTCAATATCAGTTTATTCTTGTAAATCTGGCTAGTTTCAAGAATTATCTACATATGTTTTCATCGCTAGATTAAAATACAAACTTTTATTTTCAGTTTGTATTTTCATCTGCTGATGAGAACAACTATAAGTATCCTAACGAGTCGTGTTTACATGTAAAAAACTAAAAAAAGTGATTTTACATTACGTTTATATTTTGAAAGATCCTTCATTTTAAGTTGAGATACCTGTAATATTAATATATCATCCGTAGGGTAAATAATCACGTGTTTAATATGGTATTATTATTTGACAACTCATCAAAGATGAAGAAGAATATGGAAGTATGGGCATTTACGGAGCTGACATACTGTTAAAAGAGTTTCTGCTCAATAAAAAGCTTCTTTTCATCTCACAAATAGATGTCTCTAGTGAAGTTCTAGTGATTCAAGAACACTGTTTAAAAATTGGTTCATATATATTTATAGAACTTCCAAGAATTTGAGTAGTGTGGTTGTCAATAATGAGTAGAATTGGTGAATGTTACACGTGTGTAAAATGATGACTTAAACCAGCCTATGACCGTAAATGCCCAGACTTCCATATTCTTCTTCATCTTTGATGAGGTGTCAAAAAATAGTTTGAAAAATAACTCCTATTATTGGAGATAATCCAGATTTGTGAACGACACACTCGAAATGTTGTATAATAAATATCGAAATTGTAAATAGTATTTGTATTGTTACTAGCTATCTCGTAAAAGAAGAATGCTAAAAATATCGTCAAAAGATCAAAAAACGAATGTTTGGACAAGGGAAAAAACCAAGGTAACCGATGTGGCTCAAAGAATCGCGGACCTAAAGTGGAACTGGGCAGGTCATGTGACATGTATGTCTGAAGATAATGTTATTTTAATGTTCAAGTACTATCTATTCTCTGATTGCAAACAGCTATATATGGTATCAAACGTTTTGATCAATATCACTGGTCCGTTTTTGGTTAGTCGGAAGATATTGCTTTTTAGCAATAAGCCCGCCAATGCACTTATTTCTTTTCTGTACATTAAGTTTAACTAAATTAATAAATAAATACTAGACACAAGAAAAAGGCTGAAGTATGTAAGTATTTCGATTAAGGCATGATTTTTCACGATCATTCCTAACAGTAGGTGCCCATAAACAGTTCGACAGTGGCCCTCTTACCCTACATCGCATCCGGTTGGTTTCCGGCCGAGTTTCAGCGGAACGCCGCCAGGGGCGCTCGGCAAACGGACGCGGCGGCGAAATGCTCGCGCTTTCGCTAAATGTTAATTATTTGCCAGTGAGGTATATAATTACAGGTCATTATTTACAAATGCTGACGGCTCTCGGGACGCGGATTGGCGCGCCGCCATCAATCACTGCCCGACCGGGGCTGACCTTGCGACGCCATCTCTGGACTAGCGGCTAAATTACTGTTTTGACAGCTACGTTTTCTGAGACGCGGCCGTAATCACTGAAAGTGCTAGATTATTTATTGAACGAAAAAGTGGTGCGCGAAAATGAACCAGGTAAATTAGGAACATTATTTATATTCTTTTTACATCAAATAGCATCTTCTTCTTTGGTCTCAATCCTGCGGATTGGTCTGTAGCACCAGATGACATCTCTTTCGCCATTCTCGCCTATTTTCGGAAATCTTCTTCAGCTCCTCATACGTCGAGCAGCCCATGTCTTCGTATAATAAAATAATAAAAAAAACACTTATTTATTTAAAATAAAACTGCATAGGTACATAACACTAACAATGATCAAAAACCAACAAAATCAGTACCTACTTTGTTATTCCTTCTTTTTTCATTACTGCTTCAATACTTTTTGGCATGAATTTAACCAAATTTTGTACGTAGTCTTGGGAAAATTTTGCATATTACACTTTTCCGATGATGTTTTCAATGTTTTGCTTTTACGAAGGTTTCATTTTATTTATTTCGATTGACATTTTATGCCAAAAGTTCTCGATAGGGTTCAAGTCAAGACTATTTCCGGGCCAATCCAGCGTTGGAATTCCATGAATTTTCACAAATTCTTTGACCAAAAAAATATATTTATGGTGTTTATAAAATTCTGCTTTCACTGTTCCTTTAAATTAGCAATTATAAAAGGAACTGTGTAAACAGAAGTTTACAAAAATAATTTGGAATATTATTTATTCCCATCAATTGAAATGCACTATTCCTATATATTCCGACTTCATACTGTCACCACGCTTGGCTACCGTACTGGAGGTCCCGGGTTCGATTCCCAGGGGGGGTCGAATAAATATGAGTGATCTTTTCACTCCTATATTTATTCAATATTACCTTGGACTGGTACCGGGAGCGGAGGGCCGATCACCTTTCCTTCATGTGTTAATGATCAAGATAACACTGCGTTTATATAATGCAGTGCCCTATGCACCATTGGGGTGCGGATAAGGGTTTCAATGAATTCCTATATAAATCTAATTCGGTATTCATCAACAACAAAAAAATATAAAAAAATGAAAAAAATGTGGTGTAATTTATTCGAACCCTGAAACTTCATCAACTTTTACCACAGGACCACGACCCAACCTCTTTTTTACAACTAGTTTTTTTCAAACAAAAGTTTAATGTTCAGTTAAAGTTAAGTTTGAATTTTCGCCGTAGATTTTCTTTATAAATATACTAAGCAAATGAAAAACGATTCATTTCAAAGCTCGCTCTCCTATTCAGAACGTACAATACTCAGGGTTTGCTTAGGTTCTAATAAGAAGTAAAGCGTCCCCCAGGAAGAGGGAGAGGTAAGATTCCCTCGGGAGTAATAAGGACGCTGGACAAATAGGTACGGTGGGGTGAGATGGCCTAATGGATACAATGTAAAGCTGGAGACATTACAAGGTAAACCTACGCTTGTCTCTCTAATTTTTAGTAATTTTTCATAAAGGGTATTGTAACTAACTAACTTCGTCATCTATATTGAGATACCAACATATCTCTCACTCCTTTCAAGAACGTCATAAATCAAAAAACTCGATTTTTCAGGAGAACGTTTTTAAAGTTTAAAAATATAACACAATGTATTAAAAATAAATATCAAGCCACTTATTGAACTTTTTACTGTGCAACAGATCTTTTTAGGTAAAACCTGAAGGTTGTTTCTCCATTTGAAAAATATTTAGTTTATTAAAAAAAATAATTAAACATTGCCTTTTCTTCAAAATGCAAAAACAACACTTTCTGCCCTATAGCGGGTAAATATTACCTTAAAAATGTTATTTTGTCACTCATTCGATTCACACGCCCAAACCATCTCAATACACCTTTCTTAATTTTATCGATAATGCTTATCTCAACCTTGCATTCGTTTCGTTCTTCATATCTCCAGTCGAACATCTAACATACATGATTAACATTTAAAATTACAATAAATGAATAAAAGCTTTTTTCAATCAACCATAGATACTGACTGTATACTCACGCATAAAGCGACGTGTGAACTATACGTATTATATAGTATAATTCACATTGACATGGAGATTAAAGATGTACATATGTAGGATTTCCAAAACTTTAGTATTATGCTTTTTAATCATAGGTAGAATGGTGAATTTTACACGTATACAAAGAGATCACTTAAACCAGCCTTTGATAAGTTTTAAGCGCTGTAGGTACATACCCAGACTACCACATTCTCCTTCATCTATATTGAGATGTCAAAATGTATATACGACTATAAATCATTTATTCTTTATTTTAATTTAAAACGAAAAAAACTAACTAACTAACTAACCATCACGCCGCTTCCCCGCAGGAGTAGGCAGAGAGAATAGAACGCCACACAACTCTGTCTTGGCAAACATTCTTCGCCTCTTCCACGTTCATTCATATCCTCATACATACCCGCCGATTGTTACGACTCCTTACCTGACCACTTTCAAGTTTATGGCATACCTGATCGTGCCATGTTTTTCTCGGTCTTCCTCTGCTCCTTTTTCCAATAACATTCGCCTCATAAATTTGTTTTACCGTTCTTTCCCCACTTATTCGTTCAACATGTCCAAACCATCTCAACACACCTTTCTTAATTTTATCGATAATGCTTATCTCAGGTTTGCATTCCTTCCTTATTTCACTATTCGAACATCTATCATACATCGTTTTGTCGTACATTCTTCTGAGAGATCGCATTTCGACTGCATTTAAAATTAATGAATCTGAAAAGCGTCTATTTTATATACGGGGGTGTATATTGTATATTTCAGGTCCCACTTCCACTCTGAAGCTACGGCGGGGTAACGCTAACCCGGAGTAATCCGATGTGTCCGGATAAACGGTCCCGGGGTAATCCAATGTGTCCGGATAAACGGTCTCGGGGGGGTGACATGCTCCAACCCCGGCTAACAGGTATTGCGATTATCTTCCCATTTCGTAAGTGGATTTCGGAAAAGGCGGGATTGCCGGGATAAAGTTGTGCGACGTAGCACATACGAGTACAAGTACTAGATATTTTATTCTCATATACGGATAGGAAGATAAAATCTTTGGACATTATCCGATCAATAACAACTAAATTTTTAAAAAAAATTGTCATAATTATAATCATAACCGTTTTGTCCGCCTCCGTAGTGTATTGGTCAGCACGCTCGGCTACCGTTCTGGAGGTCCCGGGTTCGATTCCTTGGGGGGGGTCAACCTTTCACCTTTCATCACCTTTCCTTCATGTGTGAACGATTAAGATAACAGCGCGTTTATATGAAGGAGTGCCCTATGCACCATTGGGGTGCGGATAAGGGTTTTATATTTTTTATATATAATCATAACTTCTCTTTCCGTAGGGGTAGGTAGAGATGTTAGATTGCCACACCAATCTGTCCTTGCAAACAATCTTAGCCCCTTCTATATTCATGCATCTCCTCATACTTACCCGCAGATTATTCCGCCTCCTGACCTGACCACCTTCTAACTAACTAACCAACCATCATGTTTTTCTGTACATATGAATATTCGTCCATTTAGCAGCCCTGCCTATAAACAAGAATCATACAAAAATAAAAATAAAACGCCGTGAGAGGTGCTTAATAACTCAACCTGTAATTAAAACACTAACAAAGCCAGCAACTTTCAAGCGAACGAGATAAAAGAACAATCCAAGCCAGCTAAAAAATCCTAAGAGGCTTTAAAACCGTATTAATTCGTTTAATAACGTAATTATTCAATGCACAAAGTGTAAAAAGGAATGAAGATACTACCAGTAGACAAAGATTCATTGTTTTGTTTTAACGTATTTTTTATAAAGTGTCTTATTACTGGGAGGAATTTTGATATGCGCGTGTATGCATTATTTTCCAGGGATGGTAATTTAGACTTTAGGTGTCTCGAGATAAGAGTTAGAGTTGCGTGAGCAACGGTGCCGGGGCATTTATCAGGTCGCAGCGAAATTAATGATCTGTAAAACGCATACGTTGTTAACACGAATGCTATGCAGTTTATTTAACAGTGTGTTATCTCGCTAAGATGTATGGGAGTTGTGGAACCATCGCGCTCGCTATCGCCGCGGCACTTCGGCGGTGTAATGTCTTCATGAGTCAGCCGCGAGTAGTTGATTCAATTATATCGTGGAAAAGACATAATTCAGTTTTCGCTTACCGTTTTATTGTTATAAAGAGATATTTAGTACGAGTATTACAGCTGTGCAAAGCAGGATTACTGTGTATAGTTAACACATATTAGCTACTTATGAACATGTACTTATGTCCGCCTCCGTGGTGTAATGGTCAGCGTATTTAGCTACCGTTCTGGAGGTCCCGGGTTCGATTCCCAGAGGGGGGTGAAAATAAATATTAGTGATTTTACACTGTAATGTTTATTTAATATTACCCTGGACTGGTTCCTGAAGCGCAAGAGTGATCACCTTGCCTTCGTGTAAGTAATAATCAAGATAACACTGCGTCAATTCGATGCATCATTGTATGCATCATTCTATGCATCATTGGGTTAGAAGTAAGTACGTAAGTACCTACATGTATCTACTTAAAAAGTACAATATTATACTATTTTTTCTTATTAGAGTTTTTTACTTGACGGAAGTGAATTTTACCATATATAATAAAAAAACGACTGTACTGTTTTTTTCCACATTTGTTTTATTTGACCAATGACTGGATCTCGTCATTATCAACTTCATCAGACTGGTGGGAAGTTAGGCAAAATTCTATGTAAATATTTTTTTTGAAAATACATTTATCGTAGTCGTACAGGAGAAAGTGACCAACCAACTAAACGCAAAATGTACAGGAGGGCCATTTAAGTCACTTTAGCTTGGCAAGAAAATAAACATCAATGCAGTTAGTCATTTTTAACAAGTCAATTTATTATACTTCCATGTTTAAAATCCTTTGGGATTTTTTTTAAGGGCAATATTAAGCTAGTAAGATATCAAATATTCAATGATCACGTTTTTGTAAAAAAATGCACTTTGCCACTTTGTCCTCTATGACTTCAATATTTTCAAATCAATACTTATGATTCAAAGTAGAATTAAAAATATTGTATGAAAACTTCAGTATACATTATACATAGGTACTATACGCGCGCACAGACTATGACAGCGCGACGCGCAGGTTTGCCAACTCGACGACTAACGCATTTGATAGTCTTAAGAATAAAATGTGTGGGCAGGTATTCACACTGATGGTAAATGTAGTACTAATATGAATATATATTTTTTTATTTCTAACTTTTTATGAAATTCAATATTACGTCCAATTCGATTTGTTAAATGTCCAATGCGATTCGCATGGCGGTCAATTTGGTTTGTATAGAGTCCAAAATGAAAAAAAAAACCTGTAGAATAACGAAATGTGATTCGAACCCTTATCCACACCCTAATGGTGCATAAGGCACTACATCATATAAATGCTGTGTTATCTTGATCTTTCACACACGAAGGAAAGGTGATCAGCCCTCCACTTTAGGTACTAGTCCAGGGTAATATTGAATAAATATTGAAGTGAAAAAATCACTTATCAAAAAATCAATATTTATTAGATCCCCCTCTGGGGATCGAACCCGGGACCTCCAGAACAGTAGCCGAGTGTGCTTACCATTACACTACGGAGGCGGACGAAATGTGAGGCATTCAGATATAGAATGGGCAATTAAAAAATAATAATTCTGAAATACGTTTCCCGTGCTCGTTTTACAAGATAACTTGACGTATGCAGCAGTACTTAAACTATCTTGATCGACATCAGTAAGGTGCCATTATCCTTAGTTTTATGTGAACGCGGCCCATTATTCATAAAAGTACCTACGTTTCGAGTGCGTGTTAACTTGCATTTCCTTCACGCACCTCGCTGTTTAAATATTTATAACGCAATTTACTTATCTTGTATTATGAGTGCCTTCCTAACTAGATGAAATAATAATTAAAATTATAGTTCCCAACAGCGAGGCGGGCAATTTATTGGTAATTGTTATTTTTTAATTACAGGCAAACGCCAAAACGAAAGAACTTATAATATAGAACTAATTCAGATGATATATACTTCATTTTTTCTTTTTATGATTATAACGTAAAAGAAAAATGTAATGCGGAATTTCACCGTATTTTTATAGAAACTTATTATGTCTTTATAGCGATATTATGGATCAAAGTACTACTACTACTACTACTACTACCGCCGGTTCCCTTCAAGAGTAGGGAAAGATAATGGAACGCCACACTCCTCGCCTCCTTCACATCCATACATCTAGTCATACATGCCCTCCGATTATGCAGACTTTTGACACCGCCAGATTTTAGGTTCTGATTGATCTGATGATGCCAAGTCTTTTTCGGTCGTCCTCGTTCTGTTTTCCCTCTCACATGGATTAAAGTAGAGCAGTTAAAAAGTCATATAAAGAATGAAATATGTGTATGGTATATACATGTAATTTTAATCGGTTTATTTGAAAAAAAATGCTTACCTTTTCGACATATCAGCACAGATTATTGTCGTCACAACATTTTGGTGGGTCCAAATCATCATTTTTCCACTTAGGAGTTATTTTTACATTTTGACAATTCAACGTAGATGACAAAGATTATGGATGTCTGGGTATCTATTTACATTATACATCAGGTCAAATGTAGTATACATTAGACCTGATGGTGAAATGGTTATTCCGAAACCGGTAGTCAGTCTTAAAATTGTGTTTTTAAGTGGTATTACACAAAGTGATTAATGATTATTATTTAACTAGGACAAAAGTCCGTCTTATTTATACGTTTACACATCGCTCAGTTCGTTCAAGAACGTCATATATCAAATATCGTCAATTTTCAGTTGTACATGTTTTCTGAATGCCCAGAAAATGTACTATATCCCAGCAAAAGCAGCACATTTTTAACTTAATATTTACAGGGCAGAAAGAGTTGTTTTTCCATTTTGTAGAAAAGGTATTGTTTTTTTTTTTTATATTCTCAAATGGAGATATTATATTCTCAAATATTTTTCAAATGGAGGAAAAACATTCACGTTTTACTTATATGATCTGTTGCACAGTAAAAAGTTCGATAAGTGGCTTGATGTTTATTTTTAATAAATTTTACTATATCAATTTTTAAGCTTTAAAAACGATCTCCTGAAAAATCTATTTTTTTTTTTATATATGAAGTTGTTGAAAGGAGTGAGCGATGTATGTTTACTTAATAGGAATTTATACATTTATGTAGGAAATTATAAAAAAATGTAAAATGGAGTACAACTACGGATTCTCTAAGAAAAACCTAATTAACATAATACCAGAAGCGCATTCGCGTGTTGGAATTTAATGTACGAGTATACTATGAACAGTAGCTCTCGATAATAACGAACGATGATAATAACAATTTTATAACCATCGTAATTTTTTAATTACTATATTTATAACACCAGTATGCACATTCAATGTGTATTACATAACCTATGTAACTTGAAAAGAAATTGTAAAATGTTTTTTTTACCAAATTCCTTTGCATTTCTTCTCAGTCTTACTCCTTATTACTGAGGGTCTAGTCCGAATTACTACTTGTAGGACATAACTGGATGTCTGTGAATTGAAAGCACTCACGACTCTTCTGTAAACCACCCGGTTTACAGGCGTTTCCCAGTGTGTGAAATAATCCGGGTTCGGATCATGCATACAAATAAAAGGGTCTCTGCTTAAAAAAAGCTTTCTAAATCCAATGATAGATGGCTGTGGTGAACTCAATCATGGAACGTCGTGAGATGGATCATATATGTATGATTTGAGATTTGAGTAGTGTGGTTGTCAATCATGGGTAGAATGGTGAATGTTACACACATGTAAAGTGATCACTTAACCAGCCTATGACGGTCGTAATCACTGTAAATGCCCAGACTTCCATATTCTTCTTCACCTATGTTAAGAAGTAATTTTTTTAAACTGTACATTATAATGTCAATGTAAACTAGATTTGGAGTTGGCGTTATAAATAAGATGTCGAGCCAAACTCAACATAAAAATGGCAAGAATTAACATAGGTTTAAGTAAATAATTAGTAAAATATTTTTAAAGGGATTAAGACAGCACGAATAAAGATATAACGTTTTACAAATAATTTATTTTTGAAAACATAATAAGTACGAAAATATATACAGTTACAAAAACATTTTGTTATTCCATTTAAATTATTGTACGAAGGTTATCATTCTGATACTATTTTTATCTAAATAAGAAACGGATTTGATAAAATAAGGTTGAATGCTAAATTTTTTGGAATAAGCTAAAACAGAGATCAATGAAATTATTCACTTCATCCAAAAATTCACTGACCACATAAACTGAAAAAAAAAACAATATATTCATAAGTCATTTGAAAAATAAAGATCAGTAAATTTGGAATTAAAAAAAAACTTCTGAAAATCGAAAAAAAATGTTATTAAAATTTACGAAAAACAACATATTTTAGTTAAGTTAAATGGTATTTAAAGTTTTTGTCCAATTTATTCCTTTTTTTCTAACCCTAATCCTAACCCGATTTTGCATAATATCGACGCAGTGTTATCTTGATCGTTTATTGCACTAAGGAAATGAGATTATTCTTGCGCTTCTTGTACCAGACCAGGGTTATATTTAATAAATGTGAGAGTGCAAATTACTTATATTTGTTTTGACCTCCCTGGAAATCGAACCCAGGGCCTCACTACACTACGGGGGCGGATATAATTTATGGCTATTTGAATTATTTATTATTGGCTTAAGCTATGAAATTTTAATGAAATTATACCTGTATTATTAACCAGAACACAGCTTTGCACAGTTTCAGTAGAGAAAATGGAACATCGACTAACGCAGCACAATTCATCCTTTTCGCAATCCTCGTAAGTTTCACATTTTTTTTTGCAATGTACGTCTACAGGATGTGGACACTTTGATGCATCTGTGAGTGAAAGGTTAAATTAATAAAAAATACTTCGTTTCTCTTTAGATATTGAGATGAAAATGCATTTTGAAAAAAGATTTTTAATATGATTTATATTTAAAGAAACATAGAAATGCTCAGAATATGAATTAAGATCTCACTTGTATTACCTGTTTTGGTCTGATTTTGTGGTCAGCATTCTGCTTATAATTCATACATATACAAATATCTATAAATAATAACATTCATATCTCTTTAAATAATATTTAAATATTTTTCCAGTTCCTTGTTCCTTGAGGAATTAATCAATTATTTGATTCCTTTTATTTCAACATACTCAAAATAATGCATATTACAATTTTTTTAAACAAGTTGTTTTACTGGTTCTACATTTATTCATTAATTTACATTTCATGTATATATATATATATATATATATATATATATATATATATATATATATATATATATATATATATATATATATATATATATATATATATATATATATATATATATATATATATATATATATATATATATATATATATATATATATATATATATATATATATATATATATATATATATATATATATATATATATATATATATATATATATATATATATATATATATATATATATATATATATATATATATATATATATATATATATATATATATATATATATATATATATATATATATATATATATATATATATATATATATATATATATATATATATATATATATATATATATATATATATATATATATATATATATATATATATATAAATATATATATATATATATATATATATATATATATATATATATATATATATATATATATATATGTACATACATACCATACATATGTGTATATAAACTTTATTTATTTTTAAAAAATTACTCACCTACTAAAATTATTCCGATAAATAATAGACAGAATATCAATTTCTTTCCTAAAAAGAGAAAACATACAATTAAAGTATTGATATATTATATATAGTATAACGAAGCTTTAATTAAATGACCGCATATTTTAGCCGGATATTTGTTATGATAGATTTTAGTGATGCAAAGCTTTGCTTCTTGTATTTTTTTCGATCTAATTTGTTAATTACAATTACTATTAGTTGTATTTTCCTAACGAAAAACGGGTACATCTCGGAACCATACAACAATTTCGGTGGTGGTTCTATAGAAACCTGACTTACATTATGTTTTAATATATTAATAAAATTTTGTGTATTTAAACATGAAATGGCCTTTAATGTAAGAAAATAAATGTTGTTGTTATATATTGAGATAAAAAATACATATTCACCCATGTTTGTCAAGCGTTTGAAATATTACTAAAAACTCTGAACAATGCTGCGACTAAAAGTGTTTCTAAATTTCGTTATTTTAATTTCTCGGTCATGATGTATCATTCATTTAACATGAATGATACAGGATGCCACGAAAAAAATGTAATTGTCACTTGAAATAGAAAATCAGGTAAAATAAAATACACCGATGTGTTTTTACCAGGGAAAGAAACATTTTAAAAAAAGTTTTATTTACCGCAATGGCAACATCATCTGTTGACGCTAACAGCAACTCGCGAACACTAAACGCTGACAGTTCCTGCCACTTAGCATTTTTGATGATTCCGATTGCATTTTTGTTTAATTTGTTATTTTATTTTTATAATTATTTTTATTTTTATTATTACTATTATTATTCGCTTCTTCCACATTCATCCATCTCTTCCGTTTATTCTGAATCCTGACATGACCACTTTCAAGTATTTCAAATCCCTTTTAAAATTCTTGAATGTGCCAAGTTTTCCTCAGCCTTCCTCTGCTCCTATTTCCAACCGCATTCGCCTACTTAATTTGTTTGAATGTTTTTTTTCACTTATTCGTTCCACATGCCCTAACCATCTCAACAAGTTTTCTTAATTTTATTGTAATGCTTATCTCAGCCTTGCATTCTTTTTTTTTCAAAAATATAAATGCAAAAATAAAAAATTTCGTTTAATTTATTAAAAAATGTCCTCGGTGCATAACATATTTAGAATGCATATTTGTTTTTGACAACCGCGTAGTTGTGACAGTATAAAAATCAATCGTGTCTAGTCTTATCTAAAAATCATTTAGAATATGCATGCATACATTGTAAAATAATGTAAACGTTATAAAATAACGTATTTTACAGATAAATTAAAAATTATTTTGTCATGCCTTAAAATAAAACTATAATTATTAATTAATACACCTTCAAAATTAATTAATTTCTGTTCACATTGCTAGGAAAAATTTTAAGTAGGCATTCACGCTACAAATTACAAATAACTTGCATGAAATGTTTTATTGATTGGTTTTATTTATTTAACATTTTTACAGAAAAAAGAAATGTACATTGGAAATGTATAGAAGCAATAACTTCTATCTAACGAAAAAACAGACAAATAATACAGGCCAAAGTTTGTAAATATTACAGCAGTTTGATATGAGTATGCAGATAGTGCTTGTTAAATAAGTATTAGAGTGAAAAATCACTAATATTATTTTCTCTCCCCCTGGGAATCGAACCCTGGACCTTCAGCACGGTAGCTAAAATGCTAATCATTACTAAGGCTGACAGTAGTAGTAGAAGTAGAAGTAGTATATTTATTTTAAAAAATGATGAATCAAAACGAAACAAAGGGAGTAGGGTTTGGTACATATTTTATTTAGATAAAACTTATAATTTGTGAAATATAACTGAAACAGAACTTTGTTTTAACCACTTATTTTATTATTAGTACACTTTAACCTACTGGTTTCGACAAGAAGCTTGTAATCATCAGGGTTTGTTAAATTCTAAAACATTTAAAACATTGAAATACTCATAATTAATTACATTTGCTTACTAAAAAACTTTCACACACTCCGTAAAAAATCCTAAAATAAATATTCTTGTCGAAACCGGTAGGTTTATGTAAAGGTACTAATAATAAAAAAGTGGTTAAAACAAAGTTGTTCAATTTTATAAAGTTTATAAAATGTGCCACAAATTATTTGCGAAAAACATTCAAGAAATGAAACATAATATACTTAAATTAACGTACAAAATAAAAAATAAAACTAAATTTAAGGATTTGTACGAAATTTGAGAACCTTATATAAGACGTAAGCCTAGAAGATCTGTAATATGAATAAATAATATTAATTGAAAATAAGAGTCTGTATCTGAAGAATTGTATAATGACATCAATAAAAGTTGTTGGAAAAAAATTATGTATATATTCCGCGATAAATTGGCGAAAAAAAATATCACGTCGTAACGATATTCATAATCGGGCAAGATATACAAGTCAGAAAAGTGATGGATTGGTCCGAGTGGACAGCTTTTCGTTCGCAACTCACGAAGATAAATTGCCCGCTTTAATAGGCGGAGGCGATCGGCACTACTTAAGCACAAAAGTAACATGCAATTATATCATTTCAGTTCATTATTAAAACCTGTTCGGCATATCAAATGGGCGTGGCCATTAATGCGGCGACAAGACGTGTCTTCAAATTTATTTCAACGATGATTTATCTGAAAATTGACTCGAGACATCTTGCGCAACATTGTCAAGTCAAGTCGATGGTGACAGCTACGAATATTGAAAACATGCTAACATATTTAATTACCTTTTCAATTAAAATTAAAATTTAAGCTATTAAATTTTATTTTATTGCTATTAAATTTTATTTTGTTTACAACACTTTCGGTGGGTCCTCAATTCTTGTTCAAAAATCTATGTTTCTACACATGGAAGTTAATTTTATCTTTCATCTGCAATAAACAAAAATAATATTTGAACATTTTTATCTCTAAAACATTCTTTCTGCAAGTTAGTGGCATTTAATATGCCATGTTATATAACTATCATTAAACTTTTTTTATATTTTTGTTCAATGATTTATTTCTATTATTTCTGTACAAATCCGTGTTCATACCAAATTATTGTTAATAATATTAAAAAGCATGTTTCAAGCTTCTTCCAATATATAAAATATTTCTGTAAGGATCTTGTATACATTTGAAAATAAAAGGGTGTCTGCAACGTAAAAAGATTTTTAAAATCAACTATTGACACTGCAGAGAACTCTCACGTGAAGAAATGTGTGAATTATATGATAGGTCGAAAGCCTTGTAAATACCCAGACTTCCATATACTTCTTTATATATATTGAGATGACAAAATGTTAATTTAATTTTCCTTACTACACCAGTTTCATAGTCGAGTGTCTATGTATGTATGTACACCAACTATTGAGCTAAGAGATAAACTTAAGTAATTTTTACTAACTTACATAATTAATTTTAATCACTTAAATAGTACCTCTTATGTTTTAGCTATTTATCGTCTGAATATTTCAATGCAATTAGCAAAAGTAAATAAATAAAAAATTAGTAATTTTTTTCGCATTTGTTATTTGAATGCTATGGCTAATTACGTTGGATCGATCAGTGCAGTAAGTACCTAAGCAAAAACGCAAATTACTTTCGAGCGATAATGACCCTTAATTACAGTCGGGTCATAGTGTAGAAGGATCCAACTTTTCGAGGTCACAGTATTTAAGGACAAGGCGATAGTGATTAATGATGTGAACAAATTTCTGCAGCGTCTCGAACAAAAAACGCAGCTAATCTGAAATATACCAAAAATATTTTTTCCTATAATAATCATATACTTCCTAATTCAAATGCATTTAAAAAAAATATTGTTTTTAAATACGAGCGAGTCTGTAACTTGGTACATTCACGTTAGTACATTTATTTTATACAATTTATTAATTTCTAGATGCTCGATTATATAATACATAAACATAAGGAAAGAATGCAAGGCTGAAATAAGCATTATCGATAAAATTTAAAAAGGTATGTTAATATGATATGGACATGAGGAATGAATGAGTGAAGAAAAAACATTAAAGCAAATTTATGAGGAGAATGTAGTTGGAAATATGAGCACAAGAAGATCGACGAAAATTTGGCATGATTAAGTAATTTAAATATTTTTAAATGGTCAGGTCAGGAATAGGAATAATCGTCGGGAATGTATGTGGAGACGCATAAATGTGAAAGAGGCAAAGACTGTTTGCAAAGACAGATTGGTGTTACGTTCTATTCTCTCAGCCCACTCCTGTGGGAAGCGACATGATGGTTACTTATTATGTTATTTTTCAGACTTTACTTTGTTGTCGGTCATTTTTACAAAATGTTAGTCATTTAAGTACATAAAACTTATTTGTCTATCGGTTTCGAGATGTACCCGTCTCTTCGCCAGGACAATTATTGAACCAAAATAAAATTACACTAAAAAAATAAAAAGTGCAGACAGGTTGGTGTGAAGTTCTTTTTCACTGCATACCCCTGCGGAAAAGCAACACGATGGCTTTTTAGTTTTTAAACAGATTAAACCTGAATGCATATATCATTATTATTTTTTGATATATGAACCAATTTTGAAACATTGTACTTGAATCACTAGAATTTCACTAGAGACATCTATTGGTGAGATGAAAGATTATGTCATTAATGCCAGCGGCATTAATTTCTTTCTAACGGACACGTGGTACAGTGCATGTGGTTTTGTCACGCCATTCCCACTTTTCGTGGTCCGACATCCTTTCATGCGCCGCTAATTGCGCGGAAATGTTCACTCTGTCACCAAGTTGACAGTCTTCAAACGCCGAAATCACCGGAGAAATTACACACGGCTGAAAAATTAGCAGTGGCGGCGTTAAAAGATTGGTATTTCAACCTTTCGGGAAACGTGAATAAGTGATAATTTTGACTGAATTACATGAATTTTGAGATACGCAATGACAATGTAGACAATGCAGATATATTCAAAATAAATGTCTTGAAAAGTTAGAAAATATAAAATATATCGATCACTCCTTTCAAGAACGTCATAAATAAAAAATCGTCAATTTTCAATTGTGCATGTTTTCGGAATGCCCAGAAAATGTACTATATCCCAGCAAAAGAGGCATATTTTTAAATTTATATTTGCTCGCTACCGGACAGAAAGTGTTGTTTTTGCATTTTAAAGAAAATGTTTTGTTTAATTTTTTTTTAAATGTACTAAAAAATTTTAAATGGAGAAAAAACCTTCAGGTTTTACCTAAAAAGATCTGTTGCACAGTAAAAAGTTCAGTAAGTGGCTTGATATTTATTTTCAATACATTGTATTATATATTTAAGCTTTAAAAACGTTATCCTGAAATGACGTTCTTGAAAGGAGTGAGTGATTTGCAATGCACGTTTTAAAGTTTAATTATGAAATGTTTAAAATATTGAAAATATCATACGGTATTTGAAAATAGCTCGGAATGCATCGAAACACATGTCGTAATAGATTTTAAGAAATAGTAATAGTAAGTACAAGTAAAATTTAAATTAAATTGGATCGATAATTACCATAAAGTGACTGCTGAATCAATTAATGAAAAGATTGAAGATTGTTTGCAAATTGTTGTGGAGTTTTATTCTCTCTGGCTACCCTTGCGGGGAAGCGATGTTAGATAACGAGAGGATAACAAAGAAAGTGTATTCGGCGAATATTTATTTATTTATTTAAACTTCATGTACAGAAAGTACATTGGTGGGCCTATTACTAAAAAGCATTATCTTACAACCAACCGAAATATGAACGGGAGAATAGAAGGAGGACGGTAGTAAATGATGGTAAAATGGCACGACCAGATCAACCAGAACCTAAAATCTGGCGGTGTCAAAAGTCTACGTGATCGTAGGGCATGTAGGGCTAGATGTTTGGATGTAAAGAAGTGTATGTCAGAACAGCAAAACGTCGTAATGGTAGCAGTATTATATGAAAAGTACAGTAAAAGTTTTTTCCTGCAGTATAGGGATATTTGTCTCCATTTCCACGATTGTATCAGGAGCACATAATACTTGAGAAGACCGAATGGCTGGATTCTGGATATAGAACAGGCCTTGGATGCTTGAAGATGCTACCGCTGGATTTCTGATAGCCCTCGCGGCGTGACCAAGGATGCAGAACCTCGGAATTATTCGTGTTATATTATTTGGATTTACATATCAGCACAAGACAATCAGCGAAAGATTTAAATTGCTACCAAAGTCTGCTAAAATTGTCTTTTGCACAAAAAAAATGATTATAAGATAAGAACGTATTATAATATATATATACTGTGTACATTTTCTTTAGTAAAAGCATTGCTGTTATAATTTTTTCTATTCAATTTGCTTAAAAATATGTATTGAATTATATTTTTCCACATTATTTTTTAACATCCCATCAAAGATGAAGAAGAACATGGAAGTCTACCCATTATTGACAACCACACTACTCAAATTCAAGAATGGAAGAATTGGTGAATGTCACACGTATGTAAAGTGATCACTTAAACCGGTCGTCAGCCCCGTAAATGCCCAGACTTCCATGTTCTTCTTCATCTTTGATGGGATGTAAATAAATAATATGAAAAATAACTCCCATAATTGGAGATAATTCAGATTTGGACACACTTAAAATGTTGTGAATAAAATTTTTATCATAAGAAGAAAAATAGGGAATGGCAAATAATAATCAAGAAAAGTCTTCACTTGACATGATGATGGAATGGTTATTACGAAATCGGTTGTCATGAAGTAGTGTTTTCAATTGGTATTACACAAAGTAATTAATGAATAATAAGGAGAGTGCTAATAATTAATTGAGTTTATGAAATCTCATATGGAAGTCTGGGTTTGCAGAGCTTATGACCCGTCAAAGGCTGGATTTGATCGAATACTGTGTACCATTTAACGTTTATATATATATTTATATATATATATATATATATATATATATATATATATATATATATATATATATATATATATATATATATATATATATATATATATATATATATATATATATATATATATATATATATATATATATATATATATATATATATATATATATATATATATATATATATATATATATAAATATATATATATATATATATATATATATATATATATATATATATATATATATATATATATATATATATATGTATATATATATATATATGTATATATATATATATATATATTTATATATATATATATATATATATATATATATATATATATATATATATATATATATACATATATATATATATATATATATATATATATATATATATATATATATATATATATATATATATATATATATATATTTATAAATATATATATATATATATATATATATATATATATATATATATATATATATATATATATATATATATATATATATATATATATATATATATATATATATATATATATATATATATATATATATATATATATATATATATGTATATATATATCGTTTCATGTGTGCATTCTCAACAAATGTTATGCAAGATCCTTCTCGAATTATTTCTCATACTGGAAGACGCTTGAAAACATGATTTTAAATTTTAATGAAGCTGAAAATTTGACCACTTATATTATTCCCAGAGAGACCCATAGAGAAACCGAGATTTGTGTCCAAGGATTTGGACACATCCAAGATGTTGTAAGAATTAAGTGAGGATAATATTTTTCTCAATAGTATGAAAGTACAAATACTTACTCAAAAATTAAATGATCAGTATCAAAAAGTGATCTCTTCAACCAGCCTCATATGACAAGTCGTAAGCCCAGTAAAACACCCAGACATCCGTATTCTTGATCATCTAAGTAGAGATATCAATATAAATATTATTTCTTTCATTATATCTCAAATTATAACCGTAATATCCACACGTACAAAAAGCCCGGCAAAAATAAAGCTCTTGATATTTTGGCACGAGATAAAGAGCTTCCGCCGTTTTTCCAGCGGTTACAAATGGCAGGCCCGCGGCCGCGAACAGCTCACGATGCATAATATAAATAACAAAAAGGAGCACTTTATCAGCGCATAAACTTAGCATACATTACGTCCGCGGACCGCGGAGGAACGACGGCCCTAACAAATGGCCGATGGACAGATAAGCGGACGCGGACCCGAGATGATAACGCCTGCCGTGAGTATCAAACAAAATAACAGACTAATAACGCGCCCTGAATCTTATTTATTTATTTATACTTTTATTTTTTTAATGTTAGTCATATTAGTATACGAGTATAACCACTCACCGAGTTTTTAAGTCTACCGGTTTCGGGACATACCCGTCTCTTCGTCAGGGCAATAACTACAACAGAAAACAATACTACCCGTCACCACCATAGCACTATTCACACACTTAAAACTATACAAAATGCTCATCACATGCGTTTTTGGTCGACCCGAGGACCAACATTCACTAGGGGTTCCAGAACAAACGTGCATTAAGAGCCGAGGTCTGACATGCACTAGGCATGTCTAGTTGTCTAACTGTTGTAGTAATTGTCCTGACGAAGAGACAGGTACGTCTCGAAACCGGTAGACATAAAATTTTCGGTGAGAGATTATTCTTAACATTTTGTAAAAAAAAATATAAGAATTAAAATGACTAACCACAAAGTGAATTAAAAGCTTTAAATATTAATGATATTGAAAATACTTTTATTTGTTTTGAATGTAAGTTTTACTTCGTGAGTACAACTATTTGTTAAAATCTACGTGTTTCGATGCATTCCGCATCATTTTCAAACACCTGAAACTTAAATTAAAAATGAATAGATTTTACCACAAAGTGACTGCCGAATCAATTAATAAAATTATTTTTATTTAATTTAAAAAGAGTACAGTGCGGCAAAAGGTTGAATGATAGATGTTCGAATGGTGTTATAAGGGAAGAATGCAAGGCTGAGACAAGCATTATAGCAAGTTATCAATGCTTTTAATATACAAAATTTGCAAGCATTATGGATGAAATTAAGAAAGGTGTGTTGAGACAGTTTAGGCATGTGAATCGAATGAGAGAAGAAACACATTTTCATGTGGTTTTTAAAAGAGGCAGAGGAAGATCGATGAAAACATGTCACGATAAAGTACATATGTATTTCAAATACTTGAGAGTGGTCAGGTCAGGAGTCAGAATATTCGGCGGCTATGTTTGAGGAGATGGATGAATTCGAAAGAGGCGAAAATTGTTTTCAAATACATATTGGTATAGCGTTCTTTTGTCTCTGCCTACCCCTAAGGAGAAATGGGGTGATGATAAGTTAGATTAGTCATTATAATAATAATAATATTGTAATAATAATAAGGTGTGTTGAGATGGTTTGGACATGTAGAACGAATGAGTGAGGAAAGAACGGTAAAACAAATTTATGAGGCGAATGTTAGCGGGAAAAGAAGCAGAGGAAGACCGAGAAAAACATGGCACGATCAGGTATGCCAAATACTTGAAAGTGGTCAGGTTAGGAGTCGTAACTATCGGCGGGTATGTATGAGGAGATGCATGGACGTGGAAGAGGCGAAGAATGTTTGCTAGGACAGAGTGGTGTGGCGCTCTATTCTCTCTGCCTACCCCTGTTAGTTAGTTAGTTAGTTATAATATTGTCCAATTTATTAAGTGCCATTTTTACAAAATATCATCTCAAAGGCGCTTTACATTTTTCTTATTTACTACACGTATATCTCGTGCTGTGTACTTCAGAAAAACTTGACTACAATTTAAATGTTAAATTACACATCACACAAAAAAGATAAGAAAGGATTATTGCTTGAAGGAAGAAGGCTTTTAATTTATTATTAAATTATAATTTTGATTTAATTGAATGGATAGATTAGGATTTGCAAAATAGTGAATTTAAAAATAAGATTTTTAATACTACACATACTGTGAAAAAAATATGTTCCCATATTGCTAACATATTTTCAGAAGTTGTAAAATAATATTAAATCGTGTTCTCATGGTCTCAAATGTTTGATTATGTTCATTGCTATACATACAAAATGCGTACAATGACATAAGTATTACATGATAAATCAAAACCGTCCAGGAAATACCAACACCGTACCGAAAAAATCTCTGAGTGACATTCTTAGATAAAATCAAGAGTTCGAGATAGCCTAAAACAACGTTTTATTTACAATGACAAGCCACTGTACTGCGAAGTGACTGAGATAAAGTCGTAATAATTCTCCTTTGATATATGCTTCATGTTTTGTGGCTTAGGCTGGCGGCTGCTAGAATGTAAGTCAACAAGCTAGAGCAGTGGTTCTGAACCTTTTCGAAGTCCAAGCTAGGACACAGAATGCCGAACCCTCTTCTAGTGGAACGGAAGGTATGCTGATGATAGTCAACAGTCCGCCTTCTTGTGAGGAGTTTTACGTGGTTTCCTTCCAGCAATGAGCATATGCTGAGAAGTTTCTGAATGGCCCACACTAGATTATCCCTCCTGTTTCCAACAAAGAAACAAAAATCCAACGAATTATCTATAAACCTCGTACATGATAAGCAAGGTAAATTATAAATGCAATTCTCGTCTAAAAAAACATTTTGAAGTCAAGGAGCACTTTTGATCATATTAATAACATTTATTAAAATTAAAACTGTTTTTATTGCAGACAAGCTAAAAATTACATATAAACGTAAATACTCCAATGAAACTTTTTGCGGTGAAATTTATGTAATGTGACACCTTAGCTTGTCGACTCTTAGTTAATTTCATCGATATTAGGTTAATCTTTTTGCTATCTAATATTTGATGTAACTACTCTCATATCTTCAGCCGAATTAGTCTAAGCCAAGGTTCACAAATCAAGGGTAACAAATCCTTTCAATGAACCTACCATTCATAGAACACAGTCTGTACAAATTCCTACATATAGCTCCCAAGATATTTTCAATTGTTCTAAGTATGATGATATAGAAACAAAGATATCTTGACCGCTGTTGTAGGATGAGCGCTCAAAACTTCACATTACAAGGGTGCTGCCATCTAGCCATTATATTTGCAACTCAAATCGGACAGTAAAGGAGCCAAAACTAAATTTTGGTTTTTATAATTTGGCGGAGCACTTGCAACAAGCTCGCGGAGCACCAGTGCTCCGCGGAGCACCGGTTAAGAACCACTGAGAACTGAGCTAGAGACTTGATACCAGTTTTGTTATATTCAATTGAACATTATTTATGCTTCCGTTGGAAGTACTTGGATAACCAATAAACCGAACAAGTCACAATCCGGTGCTATAAAAGGATGTAAATCAAACAGCGAATCGACGCGAGATAAATTAAAAGTGTACCCTTATTGATTGTTTGTGTGAATGAGTGTCAGGAGTCAGGCAATAATCAATTACATATTGAGTCGTTATTATAAGAACCTACATATTTGTTATGTTATACGGAAAAATAACCAATGAGCTTTAAATTAACTATAAACTAAGATGTGTTAATAAAACAGAATTTCTATTCATCTTCTTCTTTATGTGTGTCATGTCATGTCCCCCTGAAGACTATCAATTGAGAGTCATCGTCCTTGTCTTGGGCAGCTTTAAACAGCGCCTCGACAGTCCAGATCCCCGTTTAAAATCATATATTCCAGAGCCAGAGATCTGTCTGAATTTGTATTACTATATTCCAATACACAATGTATTCATGTGTATGTAAGACAACTACCAAAAGTTGAAATTTTTATTTTAAAGAGAACAATTATTATGTTTTTGTCCACTTTTATTTCAATTGACGAGTTATCGCGTTTTGTCGTTACATCATCACGGCTGTCCAAACTCAAAACACAGTAAAGGACATTTTTAGTAGTACTTTTTTTTGCATTTTTGGACTAAGTAGATTCTTCTTAGTCCAAAAATGCAAAAAAACGTACTAAAAAAATGTCCCTTACTGTGTTTTAAGTTTGGACACCCGATCAGACTGGTGAGGTATTCAATTATTATTAGTCGGTAACGACGAAACCCGGTCCCTGCTCAAATAATACATGATAATAATAGTGAAGGACATTGATACCATAAACCAAGTATAAAATAAAGTGCTGAACTCTTCTAGTGGAACGGAAGGCCTGTTGACGACAGTCAACCGGCCGGCTTCTCCTGAGGAGTATTACGTGGTTTTCTTAAGGCAATGAGCAAGTGCTGAGAAGTTCCTGATTGGCCAACACTAAGATTATCACGCCTGTTCCCAAAACAGATGAAAACAAAACATATTTTAGATAGAAGAGACGAAAATCTACTAATTGATCTATAATAAGCCTTGTATGTATATGATAAGCAAGGTAATTGATAAATGCAACTCCCATCTATAAAAATAAAATTGTTTTTATTTTATGTATTAATTTTAAATCAAACACGGGTTTTTTGAGTCTACTAAGTTGTATTTATAATTACAACTTAGTAGACTCAAAAAATAATAAATTAAAATGGAGTTCTACAAATTAAACGCCAAATCAATAAATAAATAGTAAAACTGTTGTTGTAATTGGCACATTGTTTGATATGGAATTACGCATATATGTATATTTGATAAAAAAATGAACATAAGTAAACAATAAAAATACATTTATATTTTTGTTCACCCGCGGTTGAAAACAAAACACGACATCTCCATGTTTTGAGGTGGGATATTACGAGGCGAAGACGCAACAAATAGCAGCGCGGGAGGCAGCAGCCCGAGTGCTGGGATGTGAGAAGATCGCGCGACAACATTTTGCATGACCGCAGTGCATTCTTACCCTAAACAGGGCTGACACTTTATTCTACTTAACGAATTTGTTATTGAGAAAGGGAAAAAAACACATATCGCCCTCCAAGGCAACCCTGAAGGACGCAGACCCCCAGGCAGACCTCCGAAAAGATGGAAAGACAGCTGGGAGTCGACATCCCAAGAGCTACATGCGGAGGCACAAACAGATCCCTATGATCTACAAAAATAAGAAGAAGAAGAAGAAAAAAAAACAATCAGTTTAAGGAAAAAAATCAGCACAAGGATTATAATTTTACAAACATTTTTCTGTTGATCATTGTCACTTATACAATTATTTAGTGATATAAAGTGATTCTGTCAATACAATTTTAATGAATGACGATACGTATTTAGGACCCTTTTGCACTGAATTAAAACCTGTTTTAATCAACGCGCAACGCATTATTAACCTTCAATTTCTCTCACTTGAAACAAACATCTCTCTCTTATATTTGTATGATAGTTATCACGTTACCTTTAATATATATATTGATATATCATCCGTAAAGTAAATAATCTAGTGTCTGAAGAATAAATAATTAAAATTGGTCACTTACAATACGTTTAAATTTTCGTTATATGATCGCCGTTATCTTAAATACATGATATATGTGTTAAGTACTAAGCATGTATCATGCTTCTTTATTTGCAAAACGTGTGGGTAGATTTTATTACAATTTATAATAATGCGTAGCTAAAGGCTAACAGCTGTTATAATTCATGTTTTTTCACGAGAGAAAAGAGAATACAGCATACCCTATCATGTTTGAACATAATATATGATAATGAATTAATTTCCAGTTAATCAAGAAGTATTTATGAATAGAAATAAATTCATAGAGCAATTTACAATTAAGAAAATATATCCAATTGATTAAAAGCTCGTTTGGATAAACTATTCAGAGCCAAACGTGATATTATATTATATTCAAGCCTCGGGCTAATGTAAAATCAATGATTCTGTAATCCATTTGGACTTGTTTTTCAATGATTTCAGACTGTAATTGCCCAATAAAATAAATCAAACACGGTAAGCGACGCCTTCACATTCTGTTTTGTCATATGGAGGTTTAATTTTAATTATGTTCGACTTTATATCCTAAATACAATCTTTGAAAATATCTTATGTTCATGTTTAGTTACTAGTAAATTTGAGTGATAAATAATATCGCTACAGAGTGGATTTAAAGATACACACACACATGTATATATATATATATATATATATATATATATATATATATATATATATATATATATATATATATATATATATATATATATATATAGGGTCCGCCATCTAAAGTTTTTTTTTCAACTAGTGCTTATTTCGTGAATGGTAACACTTAGCTCATGTCTGATTTGACAGATAATTAGTTTTATTCTTCCGCTGAGCGAATATGGTTGTGTATACGCTTGAACAACGCTGGGAAATATTGCGACATTACTTTGAAAATCATGGTAATGTTGCAGAATGTGTGCGAAAATTGCGTACGGTTTTTGGAAGAAGAGAAGCACCGTCAGCTCCGTATGTTCGTTATCTTGTGAAAAAAGTGAAAGAAACTGGCATCCTCATCGATAAACCAAAGCGTGAAAAGCCAAAAACAGTGCGTACACCCGAGAATATCGATGTTGTGGCAGAAAGTGTGCGTGAAGCGCCATCAACATCAATTCACCGTCGTTCTCAACAATTGAACATTTCGGAGACATCATTGAGACGAATTTTGCATAAAGACCTTGGTATGACGCCATACAAAGTCCAATTGGTTCAGGAGTTGAAGCCAACTGACCATCCAATGCGTTTTCGCTTCGCTGAGTGGGCCTGCGATCGACTTACAGAAGATGCCGATTTTGCCAAAAAAATCATCTTTTCGGATGAAGCTCATTTTGATCTTGGCGGGTATGTAAACAAGCAAAATTGTCGTATTTGGGGCACAGAAAACCCGCACGCATACATTGAAAAGCCGGTACACCCAAAACGAGTCACTGTTTGGTGCGGATTTCGGTCCAGAGGCATAATTGGGCCATTTTTCTTTGAAAATGAGCAAGGAGTGGCCGTTACAGTCAATGGCGATCGTTATCGGGCCATGTTGAACGGATTTTTGTTCACAAAAATTGAAGAGGAGGATATTGGCAACATTTGGTTTCAACAGGACGGCGCTACGTGCCACACAGCCGAAGCTACACTCGATGTTTTGCGCCCTGTTTTTGAAAAAAAAAAGTTATTTGGCGGACCCTTATATATATATATATATATATATATATATATATAAATATATATATATAATATATATATATATATATATATATATATATATATATATATATATATATATATATATATATATATATATATATATATATATATATGTATATATATATATATATATATATACATATACATTTACACATTCAGCACACTGCATAGTATAGAAGCAGTGTTATCTTTATCGTTTCCTTCTGCCTTGATCGAAGCCTTTAACTTCAGGTACCAGTCCAGGGATATATTAAATAAATATCACCAATATTTATTATTAACTACTTGGGAATCGAACCCGAGACGCCCAGCACGGTATATAATAAATATGCCAACCATTACACAATGGAGGCAGCAAGCTGACTTTTTTTATATTTTAAAGGAATAAACCGCAAAGCCTCTATTACAAGCTTGTCTGCAGGCTGAAAAATACATAACAAATACTCAGACAAATTGAAAATAAATCTCTCTTGAATTTATTTTGCACTTGGTGGGAATCAAACCCAACTACGTCACGGCGCCTGACAAGGGATGATATTAATAGCGATTAATTCTTCTAGCTGGTCTTTTCCACGAGTAAGTATATGTATATATTTTCACGAGCAATCGTTCGAAATGTCTCGTCTGGCAACCCTGGTAGCGCCGGTACGCGCATGCAGATCAGATCTCCCTCTCTGTCCGGACAATGGGAGTAACTTCGTGACAATTAATTAACGGCCAATCTGTACATCTGGCATTGTAATTCCGCGTCGGGGGCGAGTGCAGACCGTATCCGCGCGCATGCGACACGACACGATGCGACAATTTATTACACCCGACTGCCCGACCCGAGGTTAGGATTTAAAATCTTAAAGGCGGGTGTGTCCGGCTTGGTACCTTATTTTCTGAAATGAAGAATGGTCGTTTGCTGCAAACGACTATGTAAGTAAAACCAATTATGTATATATTCTATTGGTCTGTTAAGTTTTATATTTAGACAGAATTAAGATAAAACTACAGTTAAGTTAGCAAAGCGTTAGCTGTTGAAGTGGGGTACTGTTTTAAAACTAAGTATGATGAGTCGGCACGCTACGCTACCGTACTGGAGGCCCCGGGTTAGATTCCCAGGGGGGGGGGTTAAATAAATATAAATGATTTTTTCACTCTAACATTTATGTAATATTACCCTGGACTGGTAACCGAAGCGGATGGCTGATCACTTTTCCTTCGTTGGTTAACGATCAAGATAACACTGCATTTCTATGATGCAGTGCCCTATGCACCATCAGGTGCGGGTGAGGGTTTGAAGAAGAAGTGTAATAAACGATTTATTGTTTTAATGTCAATCATAATTTGGTGCGATCAGGTATCACAAATGCTTGAAAGCGGTCAGGTCAGGTGTCGAAATAATCTTTGGGTACCTACGTATGAGGAGATGCATGAATGTGGAAGAAGTGCAAATGTTTGCAATGACAGAATGGTATAGTGTTATATTCTCTCTGCCTCAGCGAAGAAACGGTGTGATGGTTAGTTAAAAAATCTTAAGCAAAACAATCTGAAAATCAGGACTTATCATCTTATAATTAATAATCAAGATAACACCTCATCGATCCAATGATGTGTCCCATGAAATACGAGTTCTGGATGAGGGTGTAAAAAATACACATATAATTTGTATAATATATTTGAGATTGATTATATAATATATTAACTAACTAACCATCACGCCGCTTCCCCGCAGGGGTAGGCAGAGAGAATAGAGCGCCACACCACTCTGTCCTTGCAAACATTCTTCGCCTCTTCCACGTTCATGCATCTCCTCATACATACCCGCCGATTGTTACGACTCCTAACCTGACCACTTTCAAGTATTTGGCATACCTGATCGTGCCATGTTTTTCTCGGTCTTCCTCTACTTCTTTTCCCACTAACATTCGCCTCATAAATTTGTTTTACCGCTCTTTCCTCACTCATTCGTTCTACATGTCCAAACCATCTCAACACACCTTTCTTAATTTTATCGATAATGCTTATATCAGCTTTGCATTCCTTCCTTATTTCACTATTCGCACATCTATCATACATCGTTTTGTCGCACATTCTTCTGAGAGATCGCATTTCGACTGCATTCAGTCTACTTTCATCCTTCGTTTGCCAACTCCATGTTTCACTTCCATACATTAGAGTTGGAACCAGGACTCCGTTGGGCACTGCCAGTTTAGCTTCCGCTGATAGGTTTTTATTTGCTATAACTGATTTCAGTGCACCTACATAAATAATTATAATTAAATAAAATTGGAGTCAAGGACTCCAATGATAGGATAATGTATGCATGGTAATGTGTCTTTTTCATCATCTGACCCATATATGTCACTCAGGTAATATTTTATAAACTTACAGGTAATTAAAACAGAGTTATTATTGGAAAATGTTTTAATGGATTATTAATGGAATATTGTATTAAATTTATACTTTGTGGATTTTATCCTTGACACATTATGTAACCACACATTTCAACTTTAATTATTAAGTTACTTTTTTTAATAATTCATTGTAAAAACAATATATTCTTTTCAAATATTAATAATGCAAATAATCACCAGGTGAATTTATTTTGAATTTAACAAACTTCAGAAATTTATTTTGTATCCTTTCTATTGATTGTAAATGGAGCCAGTAGTTTGATGGTCAATCTGATGGATTGTATTCCAATTGACTCCTTACAACGCTATGTACGCTCACTCCTTTCAAGAACGTCATAAATCACAAAACTTGATTTTTCAGGAGAACGTTTTTAAAGTTTAAAAATGTATTACAATGTATTAAAAATAAATATCAAGCCACTTATTGAACTTTTTACTGTGCAACGGATCTTTTTAGATAAAACCTGAAGGTTTTTTCTCCATTTGAAAAATATTTAGTTTACTAAAAAAGAAAATCAAACCATACCTTTCCATTTGAAAAATATTTAGTTTATTAAAAAAAATAATTGAACATTGGCTTTTCTTCAAAATGCAAAAACAACATTTTCTGCCCTGTAGCGGGTAAATATTAAGTTAAAAATATACCGATTTTGCTGGGATATAGTACATTTTCTGGGCATTCCGAAAACATGCACAACTGAAAATTGATGATTTTTGATTTTTGAAGTTCTTGAAAGGAGTGAGCGGAGAGTTTCAGTGTATTTATACTATCGACGTCTTTAGTAATTCTTTTAATTAATTTTTTTAGTAGTTTTGCAGCGTTATGGCATTGTATTTTCTCTGCCAACTCCTGCAGTAAAGCGTCATGAAGGTAAGTTATATTGTCGATGCTAATAAGTCAACCCTTAGTTTTTATTTCATAACAACATGAAAAAAATTTTTATCTGAAAAGTATTAACGCAATAAGAAGTAATTATAGAAACAAAAACTTTCATTTTATTTTTAATTTATTAATTTCCTCATATATCACTGCATGTTTCAAGGATATCAACTTTCATTTCGTCAAGCTTTTATTTTACTTTGATATTTTAAAATATTAGCGTATAAATCAAACATATTCGAGTTATCACAATTTAACACCTACGTGAATGTCCCAATAACGCTTAATCGATTGATATTTCAAAGATATGAAATTAACGTCTATAAATCACTTGATAAAAACTCGACCAGTTGAAATAATATCCATTTATTAGTAATTTCAACTAACAATAAATTATCGTCTAATCGCTATTGATATCGTTTTTTTTCATAAATTATACACACGTTTGTATCAAATACATCTAATTACAAGTAGTTAATGTCGAATAGTGATTAATCATTTAGTTTTCCAAAGGATTTTTTAACATGTTAGAAATAACATATATATACGAAATTATATATATATATATATATATAATATATATATATATATATATATATATATATATATATATATATATATATATATATATATATATATATATATATAAACATATATATAAAGCTGAGATCCTTATTTAAATTAATGATAAAGATTAAGACTCTTCCCGTATTATTTCACAAATTCGGAAACGCCTGAAAAGTGATTTTTCTATTATTATTAAGCTCATAATTTGATCACATAAAATTATTATAAGAAATTAGGATTAGAAGTTTTAATTTTGAGAAGCTTTCCTCAGCTGAGTTTTAAAAAAAATCTTATTTGTTTGTTGTTGAAAATATTAAAAATAACTATACGTCTATTATATCTGATTCATAAATGTTCCTTTAAACTCATGCCAAATTACTTAATTTAATTATTATTTTAATATCCCTCTCTGGTCTCAATCCTGCGGATTAGTCTGCAGCAACAGATAAAATCTCCTTCGCCATTCTAGTACCTATATTTTTCGAAACCCTCCTCAGCTCCTCATACGTCGAGCAGCCCATGACCAAATATTATTTCAATTCACTTCTCAAATTCATTAAAAAAATGCATGCATGTTGTTTTGTACAATATATAACTGAATTTGATCTAGACTTCCACCAATCTTATAATGTCGGTAACGACGAAACCTAGTCACTGGTCAAACAAATCAGAGTGAAAACAAGTAAAAATAAATAAATATTAAACGATACTACGATGTTATTGATATGAGTATAATTCTTTTACTTTAAAATACATTGGAATTGATATTCGATCTTCTTAAAATTCAATACATTATTAGTCCTCCTGTAGAGAGTATTAAATAAACACGTGTATCCATATATTTTATATACCTAATCAGTATATTGAGACTTTGTTAATCGGCATATTACAACTCGTAATACTGTCAACTTCTTCCTACATAATTTCAACTCGTATAATATATTCGAATGTGGGACGATATAATTTCCTCCGGGAACAAAATGAATTAGCAGGCATTAACAGCATAAATATTTCTCCACAGCTATTAACACGACCAATATTATAAATACTATTATTTCATGTCATTATTTAATTTCGGATTTTGATGTTGAAATTGATAAAATCAGTAAGATTTCTAAAACAGTTAATTTAAATAAAATGTATTATATTGTAAAATGTCGTAACAATCGGCGGGTATGTATGAGGAGATGCATGAACGTGGAAGAGGCGAAGAATGTTTGCAAAGACACAGTGGTGTGGCATTCTATTCTCTCTGCCTACCCCTGCGGGGAAGCGGCGTGATGGTTAGTTAACTAGTTAGTATTATATTGAAATTGTGGAACTTTATGCAACTCTTTAGTCCCATATCGAGTAGCCACTTCTTTACTTCTTTCTGTAGGTACTTATATCAATATGTATTTATAAAATTCCCATTAATACTGAAAATAAATTAAAGGTTAATTATGTCAAAGGAAGACGTAAATTTTTGACGTTAATAGGTAACATATATGATGAATATTTTAAGTGTTCTGAAGCAGGAAGTATGTTATGAATTTTACCAATTTAATTGAAGCTGATAGCCCTCCAATAAGCTCAATATCTCACGACTCGCCGCTCCGATTCCGTTGAAATGTACGACTTTTGATTATAGATCGATATATCCGTTTATCGTTGAAGGCACGATGATTATAAATCACGTAATGATTTATGACCGCCATTTCCGAAGCAGAACCTTGCATGGAAACGTTAACTGCATAATTTGTGGCATGAAATCTGTTTATATGAATTGCTATGAAGTAAGACTCCGCTCTATGTGGGTGCAATGATTTTATCTTGCTCAGTTTGTAATCATAAGAAATTATTTTTAAAAGAACCGTAATAATAATAATAAATAATAATAAATTTGGATAATTTATATAGCGCCATTCTCGTAAAATACTACCTCATATTGGGATAAAAATATTCAATTACGGTACATGTGTATAAAGGTTTATCATTTATAATTCACAACATTTTGAGTGTGTCCAAATACTTGTTCACAAAATCTGGATTATCTCCAATTACAGGAGTTATTTTCATATTATTTTTTGACATCTCATCAAAGGCGAAGAACAGACTTCCATATTCTTCTTCATCTTTGATGAGATGTCAAAAAAATAATATGAAAATAATTCCTGTAATTGGAAATAATCCAGATTTTGTGAACAAGTATTTGGACACACTCAAAATGTTGTAAATAAATTATCTGGTCAAATTGTAAGCTTAATAATAAAATGAAAATGGTATTTTCTGGCGTTTCTCATGTGTGTGATTATTATCCAGGATTCGGATCTCACATACTAATATAAGAGTTTCTGCTTAATAAAAAGCTTCTTTACATCTCACCAATAGATGTCTCTAGTGAAGTTCTAGTGATTCAAGAACAAGGTTTCTAAATTGGTTCATATATATATAGAACTTCCAAGAATTTGAGTAGTGTGGTTGTCAATAATGGGTAGAATTGGTGAATGTTACACGTGTGTAAAGTGATCACTTAAACCAGCCTATGATAGTCGTCAGCCCCGTAAATGCCCAGACTTCCATATTCTTCTTCATCTTTGATGAGATGTCAAAAAAAAAATTTATAATTCATTGTATTTTAACGACAAAAATTTCAACCATTTAAATCTGATTCGTGTAGTGAATTATAGAGCATTTACCATGCTAAAAATAAATATCCATTATTTGATGTGCAAAAAGTTTATGTAAATTATAAATTTTTTAATGTATATATAATATAAGAACATTCACCATTCACTATAGAATGTTGAATGATCTTTTCTTCTTCTTCTTGGTGTAGGCCTTGTGACCTTTTTTTAAAGGGATAAGCGTCCTGCGATGTCGATTTCCAGTTGTCAATCCTATGGTGTCCTGTCTCGGGGTCGGCCGTACAGTGCGATGTGGGGGAGTCTGGATGGTTCCATTTTCTTGACACGGGCATATCATTGTCTTCTTCGTTGTATTTCCCACCTAACGACATCTTCTATTTGGCATATTTTCCTTATCCTGGTATTCTTTATTTTATCTCGTAGACTCTTGCCAGATATGGTGAATGTTGCACGTGTGTAAAGTGATCACTTTACCAGCCTATGATAGGGCATAAGACTAGTAAATACCCAGACTTACATATTTTTATTTATCTATGTTGAGATGTTAAAAAAAGGAATAATACATGATTATCCGTGATAGTTCATAAGGAAATGTCACGAGAGGTGGTATCATCCATGATAAAAATAGTAACATTGGTACCATAAATTAAGCTAGGACACAAAATGCCGAACCCCCTTCTAGTGGAACGGAAGGTCTGCTGATGACAGTCAACAGTCCACCTTCTCCTGAGGAGTTTTAACGTATTCTCCTCCCGGTAATGAGCAAAGGCTGAGGAAGTACTGATTGGCACATACTAGATTATCCCTCCTGTTCACAAAACAGATTAAAATAAAACATCTTTTTTTATGATAGAAGAAACAAAAATCCACTGAATGATCGATGAACCTTGTTCATAATAAGCAAGCTAAATTATAAATGCAATTCCCATAAAAATAATATATAAGCCTTCTTAATAAGTTATTTCATAAATAAATTCTTCTTCACCTATTTTGAGATGTCAAAAAATAAGTAATAATATCTGATTCAAGGCATCGGACGCGAGATGTTTTTTTCTTAGATTTAGTGGCAATAAAAAAGTCTTAAAATATTACCATTGTATGTATTTAGATATTAAAAAAAAAAACATTTACATTAAAAATAAATGAACGGTTAATTATATCAAAGGAAGATGTAACTTTTCGACGTTAAATGGTAACATACATGATAAATATTTTTACTGTTCTGAAGCTGAGATATTTTTCCTTCGATTTAGTTCCCACGACCTTTGATTGAGGTGCATATAAAGTTTAATACCACAATATAATGTAATAATACATCAAATCGGTCCGGCTGTTGAGTCGGTTAACTTTATGGCTTCTTCAATGGTATTGGGAAATGAGGACTACCAAATACTGCCTGTCAAAATATATTGTCGGAGCGATCACTTAGAGAATATATAGCCTTTCATACGCCGCTTGAGTTTCATTGCTTTCGCGGAGGATTGTAAATCTTCAAGATTTAAAGCAGTTTAAAAAGTATATATTTGTATCAATATTTCTTAAATTGTTTTGAGTAAAACCAGTGGCTGGATCGCTTGACTGTTATACATGGGGTATAGAGTTTGCTTCCCAGAGCAGTTAATAAAAATTGTATCAATGTACGAGTATTTAAGTTTTGTACTGACATTTCTTAGTGGAACTGCATTATATATATATAAATAAAAAAATATAACCCACCAGTTTAATGATGTCAGTAATGACGAAACTTGTCACTGGTTAAATAATGCATGTGTGGAAAAAAGCTATATACATATGTAGTTGTTATTTTATAACATTAATATGAATGATTTCGATTCTCAAATTACATTCAAAATAACCAGATTTTTTTGACATCTCAATATGAATCATAAAATGGAAGTTTTAACAAGGCTTATGACCTGTCGTAGGTCAGTTATACCAATTAACAAACCCAAATCTTAAGGATCGAACCCTGGGCCCTGTCATGAAAACTAAATGTGTTATCAACATTTTGAGTGTATTTCACAACACTTGTTCACAAATCAGGTTTTTCGCCACTTAGCAGTTTTTTTAATATAAATTTTTAACTTCTCAAGCAAGATGAAGAAGATTTTGTAAGTCTGGATATTACAGTGTTTATTACCTGTCATAGGCTGGATAAGTGATCAATTTTAACATTCACCATTCTATCCATGATTGACAAAGACACAACTCAAATTTTTCGAACAAAACTTATTTTTTTCCTCACATTAGGAAATGTGTTTCGCAGTTTTAGAAGCACTGGTTTGAGGTATTGCACTGCAACGCTGGCCATACGTTACACGCCTCTCAGCCAAAGTCTCAAATTACCGGGAGATATCGGATGTTACTGCCGCAGCCGAAACGCCGTAAATTACACGGCTGGCTAACTTATACCATTTATATTAACCCTTTCAAGCTGTGGTGCAATAAAAGAATGCAACCAATTGTTATACGGACGCTAACGTACAAAAGGTGTTACGTATTCTACTGAAAAATTGGTGAAATAAGTATATTTATTTATTTTTCATTTCATTTCAACACAATTACAATTTAAAATAATGTGCAAATAATGGTTATGTGTTATTTACAACATTTAAATTATATCCAAATACTTGTGTACAAATCTGGATTTTCTCCAATTAGGATCACTTAACAAGGCTCTGTAAATGTCCAGTTTTCCATATTCTTCTTCATCTATGTTGAGATGTCCAAAAACAATGTGAAAAATAACTCCTAATTGTAAATAACCCAGATTTGTGAACAGATATTTGGACACACTCTATATGTATAAATTGATGGTCAAAATATAAACATAAATTTGTATATAAATTGAAAATCATGTTTACATACGTTTTTAAGTATGTGAATATAATCCAGTATTCGGACTTTACATCAAATGGAAAGAGTCTGTGCTTAATAAAAGCTTTCCTCCTCCCACTGTAGATGGCTGTAGTGAATTCGTGCATACTGTGTTACGATCAATTTGTCTAGAAGATTAAAAAAAAATAGATGAGTGGTTGTCAATCATGTGCAGCATTGGTGAATGTTCCACGTGTGTAAATTGATCACGTAACCAAGCCCATGACGGTTGTAAGCCCTGTAAATGCCCAGACTTCCATACTCTTCTTCATATATGTGAGGATGTCAAAAATAAGTGCTATGTTTGGTCAGTACTTTTGTATGGAGCTCAATTAAATTTTTCAATTTATTCAACAAAAAAATAATATATACATAACAAACAATATTCAAGGCGTATATATTAAAAGTAAGCAAGAAGATTTAAAGGTGTAGAAGAATCCCGCTTCGGAAAACTCCTTCGGACACATGGAACAGATCAATATCCAATGTGATATTGTTCAACATAGCGGTAGCTCTTCCTACAGGCATAACCATCGGCAGGTTGGTCCTGTGTATAGGAATGTGAAACAATCTATGCCGACGTTGTCTTTGGTAACTATCGGGAACATACAGACCAATTCTCCGGATAATTTCAGGATTATCGATCATACCGCGCAACAATCGATAAAAATACGTAATCAAATACACATTCCTTCTAGTCTCTAAACTATTGTAGCCAAGCATACCCTGGAGAAACTGAGTTGAATGGTGCACCCTCAAGATTAGCACTATGAACTGATTGGAGGCATTCGAAATGTGGATACATTGTTGAATGCCACACAAAAATGCTCGCAACGCAAAAATGCTCCAAAGAGCAAGAGCAGGGAGACAGTTGCTGACTGATATCAAGGTCCGGAAGGTGTCCTATCTGGGGCATGTGCTGAGAGAAGAGAAGTACGAGCTATCGCATCTGGTCATAAAAGGCAAAATACAGGATCCCTTTCACTGGGTTTCTCGTGGCAAGGTGTTATTTTACAACATGTATTTATTTTAAAAATTATATGAAAAGATTAATTATCTATGACATTCAACCAAATAAGTACCCGATGAAGGTAACAGTAACACACGCAATACTAAAAAAGAAGAAGAATTTTTTATTTTTTTTTAAATGTAGATATAATTTCTTGAATGTTTTTTGCTGATACTTTATGGCACATTTTATAAACATCGTAAAGTAATATTCAATCCATGTTTATAACCACATTTATTTTGTTTTTTTTCCAATCGATTTTGACATATCCAGTGTATATCCATCCCTGAACAAGACAAGGTGCTTGACGAAACTGGTAGGAAAAAATACCAAAAATTAAAAGTGGTTAAAAACAATGTTTAAATTTGATTTTTTAAAGTTTATGGCCATATAAGTTAATAATTTACTCACGTGCATACTGTTGATATAATATATTATATATTTGTTAGTTTATTTGTGCAATAGTTAAACACTCGCCTGAACATTGCTCGGTTTATAGTTTAAACCGAGCACCTGACGATTACCACAAATCAATTTATTGACAGTCATAGTTATTACCTCTTATAATAAAATAATAATAATCACGGTAGAGAAATGGATTAAGATTATACTTTATTACATTCGGATAGAGCTATAAACTTAATCGTAATCGAATGCTTGCAATGAAATAATAATCGCCTTTATGATTCTCATACCGGAGGTGCTGGAACAAATCTAACCCATTAAATCGAGTAAATTAAATTAAACACACATCGTCGAAAGAGATAATTCATTTGAAATAATATCGTAATCGTGTTTAATAAAATATATTAAACCATATCCGCTCCCTAGGTGGAGCATATGGAGTCCACAAACTGTCTCCAGGCTTTTCTGTCGGCTGGCCTCTCAAGTCAGATCGAGGTTCTGACGGCGCGTTCTGGGCGGCGCGAACCTGATGCCTTGTAAAAGAAGCAAGCTTGATTAAGGCTCTCAGGAGGCATACAGAGTACATGGCCAAGCTAACTGAATCGCCTTTTCTTGACGACAGTTGTGACCAAGATTTGCTGCGTCCTACGCTTTGTCTCTTCATTCCTCACAAAGTCTAACCACCGCACGCCTAAAATTCTCCGCAAACACCTATTCTCAAAGCTTAGTACACGGCTGCTCTGGGCCCTTGTAAGGTGCCATGTTTCACAGCCGTATAAGAGAACAGGAGCAATGCAGGCATTGTAAGATTTGCTGCGTCCTACGGCTGGAATAAAATAACAACTACTTATATAAATTTTTCCAAATGAATTTTGTTTGACCAGCAACCGGGTTTCGTCGTAACCGACATCGTCAGACTGACTGAGTGGGACATCGTCAGACCAGTTTGACGATATCGGTTACGACAAAACCCGGTTGCTGGTCAAATAAAATTCATGTGGAAAAAATTACATAGTTGTTATTTTATTCTATAAAATGCAGTTCCACCAAGAAATGTCTGTACAAAACTTAAACATCGTGATCAATTTAAGTAAATGGTCGGTCTTTTTTATTGAGAAACTATTTAATTAAGGAATCTTGTGTCAGAATTTAAAAAAAAATGTATATAAGTATAATACACTGACTTAATAATGTGCCTTATTGATTAAGATATTTTTATAAAGATTTTTACTGATATTTCAATGTAGATGAACAAGAGCTTGTATGTCTGGGTATTAAAAGGGATAACGACCTGTCATTGGTCAGTTTAATTGATCACTTTAAACACGTGTAACATTCACCATTCATTCACATGCTAGTCAATTGAAGCATAAATACAACGCCCATAATTTATATAGGGTGGTTTTGAATCATCGTAGAATAGTGAATATTATACGTGTATAAAGTGATCACTTAAACCAACCTATGAAAGGTGGCAAGCCTTGTAAATACCCAGACTTGCATATTCTATGTTAAGTGGAGAAACCTACATTTGTGAACATGGAATTGGACATAATTAAAAAAATAAGTGTAATAAAGATTGAAATTATATTTTCAGACGTCCCCTAATAGGTAAAATAATTTGGTGCTAATACGGTAAAAAAGGCTGTTTAAAAATATTTTTTTACAATTAACAGATAAAAAAAATATTTATCAAAAGTGTTATGAAACGCGTATTCTAATAAAACGTTGCATTAATATTTTAATTTCATTAATTGATTCGGCAGTCACTTTATGATAATAAAACCTATCCATTTTTAATTATACTTAGTAAATACTACTATCAATAGTGGTATTTACTAAGTAAAATTTTAATTAAAAATGAATATTTAAAATCAATTTTAGTGTATAACTTGAGGATATTTAAAAAATTTAATGTACGCAAACGGTGCACATAGGGAATAATATAATGTTGTCATATTTTTTTCAGATTGACATGAAATACCTGAATTTAAAATTGTATAAAGCACCTACTTATTTCGATATCTCTCTCTCTCTCTCCGCTTTGCACTAATAATTTCTTGGTTATTAAATTAGATTAATTAGTGTGTACCAGGATATTATATCACACAAGAGGTAAATGTAATAACACTTCAAACTATAATATAGTGTGACAACAGCGAACAGAGTTAGAAATAAAAATGAATAACGTTTTTTTTAAGGTCTTGCCTTCAGTATTTTAAGTTTATGTGTAATATTTGTTCAAATAATATTAAGATAAATAAGAAAACGCAACATGCCTACTGATTATGTCCAGAACTAAAAAAAATAATATTATTTTATAACAATCATAAACATTTTTGAGCATATAAGAATATGTATATTTTATTGTATCCAAAACATCTCATTATTTTTTTACTAATTTTACTGGTTTGAAAAAATCAGTAATGTTTTTGTACGTATTTCTAAGTTCCAATAATTAAAGAAAACACTTTGTTTTTTACCACTTGAGTTTTTATTAAAGACTACATGTTTCAGAAGTTAAACTTCCATCATTCAGGTCTGTATAATAACTAAAATATAAAATATAATATATGAATGATGGAAGTTTAACTTCTGAAACATGTAGTCTTTAATAAAAACTCAAGTGGTAAAAAACAAAGTGTTTTCTTTAATTATTGTAATATGTCTTACCACAAAGTTAATGCCGAAACAATAAATAAAATTTCTAAGTTCCAATTGTACCTAACAAATATTAGTGACGTGTAGTATTGTTTGCATCCTGGTGTGGTGATTGTCCTGACAAAAAGACGGATTCGTCTCGAAACTGATAGACTAAAATCCCGGTAAGTGGTTATATACCAAAATATTATTTATTGATCCGGCATTTACATTGTGAAATGACATATTGATTATTTAAAAAAAAAATAAACAATAGTATAATAATACACTGAATGATTTTTATTTTATCACACACGACTAGTTTCGAAAACTAATAGATGTTTTCATCTGCAGATGAAAAGTAAAACTACTAATGTTTTAAACTACGAAAGTTATTTACAGATTGCTTTGAAATTTTGACTCATGTGAATCCGGTAGTGTATACATCTATCTATAATATAAAGGATATATTTATACAGATTGATTAATACATTTACGTATTACATATCTTGTTCTGCACATTGAGTTACAAGTTGCAAGGCAAACACAGCATTGTGCAGCGAACCAAACAGTCGGGTAAAACTGGGTCGAAATACAAGTAATTGTTATACATTTAATATACAGAATTAATAATAGATCCGAGAATGTTGAAAACGGCAATGAATTGGCGGTTTCCTAGCCATATCAAATAATAACATGTTTAAAGTAATGCCATAAATATTCATAGAGATTTCTTTTAATCTGTTGTTTCCAAAAAGAGCGCCGTAAATCTCGCTTTATCTAGCGTAATTAAGAGAATTTATTATGTGTTAACAATTTATGAAATTCAGCTCGAAAAACTATTGCCAAAAGAAAGGGAACGGCGATAGTCTCATTAATATAAATGTTACTGCGGAGTGATTTATTTAGAATGTTAGTAAAAATATATTGCTGGTCGAAGCGTAAAAGTCTGAAATAAAATGACAAATTTGTTATCTTTAAAAGTTCATAAAACTATTGTCTAGTAGTATGATCTTAGTATATTACTATGTATATATATATATATATATATATATATATATATATATATATATATATATATATATATATATATATATATATATATATATATATATCATCCCAACTTATCGTCATTATATATATATATATATATATATATATATATATATATATATATATATATATATATATATATATATATATATATATATATATATATATATATATATATATATATATAATGACGATAAGTTGGGATGAATTTGGCAAAAGAAGAATAATATTCAAAACTCGATAATAATTAAAAAAATAAAAATAAGAAATGATGTATCATATATCTTTTTGCCGTATTTGATAATGTTGCTGTGGAAACATGTGCTGTAAAATAGCTTTATGATATTATGAAATTGTTTTATTTACCAAAGTCTAAGAATCTATTATTAAAAAATTTAACCAACATCTTGGTTTTCATTGCAATAATAAAATATTTAATTTTCAAAAAATTAAACGATTTAAATGTATAGTTACATATATAACCTTAATCAAAAATAATTTTAGTATTACTTATTTGAATCTACGATTTCATTACTTTTATATTAAGTTGGCTAAGCTCTTAAAAGTTACATGGATGTTGGCTGCAATCATTCGCTTCCTTTTCGGTAAAATATTTACCGACCATTTTATAGCTGGGTGTACATTCTGAATATACCGTGTTTTTTCCTTACACATTTACGACTTACCTTTTATTGAGCATAATTACAGTCTCGCATTATAAATAAAATACAAATGTAGCAGGACTGGTGTAATAAATAAAACTGGTTAATTACAGCTGCTATTCGCTAGTGTTGGTGAGTGTTGTTATTAGGTACTTACCATGCCGTACGTTGTTATTCAGTTAGTTCATGGGATTGTGTAGCACGGAGCTTCTCAAACCTCAGGCCTTCTCGTACAAGCAGGAAACTATGCTGTTCTGCAACGTCACCATCAAAATTATTCAAAATATCCAGCAAAAGGTATTTGGGGTAATTTTCTCATATCAACTTAACCGTTGTATTTATATTAAACCTGAAAAGTTTAAACGTTTACATTTTTGGTATATCAACGTAGATTAAGAAGAATATGAATGTATTGGAATCCACAGGGCCTATATTCTGTCTAAGTTAATAAGTTCACAATTACCCATACTATACCCATAATTGATAACCACACTGTTCAAATTTTGGAACTTCTATATTTACGAGTATTATTAATCTCATGATACTATACATCTGAGTTCACTGGACCCATCTATGGTAAATGTATAAACCTGAAACAGGTCATAAGCCCCGTAAATACCTAGACTACCACGTCTATGTTGAGATGTCAAAAATGTAAAATAACCCCTAATTGGTGAAAACGCAGATTTATGAAGTATTATGATATAATATCTACCATTAATCATTTTTTTTACAATAAAGCAATACAAAAAATAGGAAATCCGAAATATTTACGTATTTGTAAATAATAAAATATGAATCATGTTTTCATGTTTTCATGTTTTCATGTTTTCATGGTAGTTGAATCCTGGATCTTTAATATAGAAACACTTTCTCTTTTTTATTTCTACTATTTTACTATTATTCAGTAATTTATATCAGCCCAATAATTATATAAATAAAACGACAACTACATATTTAACTTTCCACTTTTAATTTATTTGACCAGTCACCGGGTTTCAAACTAGGGTTGCCATTTTCGGATATAATGGAAAATAAAAAATAATAATAAAAAATAAAACTTTGCAGAATGCGAGCCACCATTTGGAATCCAGTGGCGATACGTCAGATCGGTACGTACTTGATATTGTGTTATAATTAAGGCAATTTATTTAATGGAAAACGCCTTTTTTATGGTTTAATGTCGAAACGCACTCGGTAAAAAAGATGTTTAAACTATAACTGAACAATGGGTAATACAATTCTATGTTACATTAAACATTATAACAGATTATTGCGATACATGTAAACATATCATTTTCACCAGAATACAAACTAGACAGCATTATTAACACAATAATAAAATAATATGGACTCATTTCTTTATCTTTAAGAATATTTTGTATTCAAAGTGTAACTTTAAAAGAGGTTTTACATTTTCAATGACGATACAAGAAAATACCATGGAACAACGAGATATTCAAGTTGTCAAAAAACTTTGGGGAATTTAGTTTTTTTTTAAAGTAAAAAAGGATTGTAATTCACCTTACTGTGTAAAATGCTTAAAGCTACGAATACCTAACTAACTAACTAACTAACTCACAACTCATGCCTCTAGCGAGATAGCGAGTGTTTTTGCCTAGAATTTTCACTCATAAATTACATTAAATTATAGTAACTTTAAACATAAAGAGTAAATGCACTCACGAGTAGGCTTAGGCTATGAAACTTAAAAAGTTGAAGCCGGAGTAGGGTCATGATAATCGGTATTGCATAAGCCGTAGCTAGATTTCAGAGTCACTTGAACGTTAGGTAATTAAAAAAAAAAAAGCCATCACACCGCTTCTCTGCAGGGGTAGGCACAGAGAACGTTACAGCACTCTGTCTTTGCAAACATTATTCGCCTCTTCCACGGTCATGCATCTCTTCATACCCGCCGATGATTTCGACTCCTAACCTGACCGTATTTAAGTATACTGTATTGTATTATTAGTTAGGCCTGCCCCAGTATATTTTATTATCAGTATGAGGATCCTTTGCTAAAAATATATGTACCGAAAACAATCGGATCTAAATTAGATTTTTATTAATGTAGGAATATGTATAATAAAGTATATAATAATTTTACTCCTTCCAATAGGAATAATCCCGAATGGAGTTAAATACTTTATGGATTAAGTCGACGATATTTAACTGTTTATAATATATAATGTATCCCGTCGTAATATTCCGCAATATTCTATATAAATCATAGGATCTAGAACAGCTTACAGCTTGATTAGATATTCTCCGTGCGATTTCATATAAAAATACCAATTCCATGTTTTATTTCTAGGATTGCTCATGGTCTCAAGGCGTTGCACATGTAACTCGTACTTACGTTAATTAACCGATGTATTAATTATATATAATTACAATAACATCTTCATGAGAGGTGTGCCAGGCGAGCATTCCATCGGATATGGTCTGTGAATTGCAATAAATAAATAAATACTCATATTACTTAGGTACTTGATACCTGTTCGAAGCTTTACAAAGTAACAGTATAATGTAACAGGCTGTAGTCCCGTGATTAGTGTCGCGGACTCTTAAGTCAGAGTTTCTCGGTTCTTTTTCTTCTTCTTCTTTTTAATGGCTTTTCACCCATCTTGGGTGTTATAGCCAGTGTCGAGTTTTTTTTTACCACTTCTAAATTTGGAGTACTATGAGAACATGGCATGCTACACTTTTTGTTTAATTACATATTTTCGTGATGCTCTTTTTAATTCGATATATCGATACAGTTATGTTATCTATACCAACTACAAATGTTCACACGGAACAAGTGAGTGCTGTCTACAAATTATTTAATATAGAGATGGAAAGATTGATAAAGAAATACATCGCAGGATACATCGCAGCTTTCAATGGACCGACATGGTCAGCAATGAATGTGCTGAGAGGGCAGAAGTACGAGCTATCGCACCTTATCATATAAGACAAAGAGAAGGACGACGAGGTGTGGACAGAAGATAGATCTCTTGGCAAGATCTTAGTATCGGGCTGTGGTCCCGTGGTTAGTGTCGCGGACTCTTAAGTCAGAGTTTCTCGGTTCGAATCCACTCTACCACAATTTGGTACCTATTTCTTATAATGAGCCGCTTAGGCTCACAGAAAAAGTATGAAATTGAAATATTTGTGTGAATAATAAATACACAATATTTATCTTTAAAAAAAAATTAAGAAACTTGTTTACTTATTTTTTATCTAGTATAATTTATCTTTTGATCTTTTAGGCATAATAATTTTTTTTGACATCTCAACATATATGAAAAAGAATATGGGAATCTAGGCATTTATGAGGCTTACGACCGTCATAGGTTGGTTTAAGTGATCACTTTACGCACGTGTGACGTTTGCCAATTCTACCCATGATTGAAAATTCTATTTTAAAATATGGTTCAATTTCGAAACATAGTGCTTGAATCACTAGAATTTCACTAAAGACATGTATTGGTGAGATGAAAGAAGCTTTTTTATTGAGCAGAATCTCATTTTATGTTGAGATGTCAAAAAATAAAATGAAAAATAACTCCTTTTAATTGGAGATAATCCAGATTTATGAAAAAGTATTAGGACTTACTCAAAATGATGTACCAATTGGATAATATTTACATTTCGTGTTTCATATTTATGAGTCACCAATTAGTATTTTATATTATTAATATAAATCATTATTGATATAAATAAATCACTATGGTAATAATGCCATCACATGTTATTTATACCAGTAATAACATGCTTTGAAATTGTGTAGGGGTTTTTCAGAAATAAATACGAAGGTTTTTACTTAGAAGTCAATCTACAATATAAGATATGTGCATATTTTAACAGTTCAAGTCAATGTATATCACAATAAACGAGACAACTTTTTGATTTATGTGTTTATCGTGTCCAATAAAATGATGTATTTTAAATTTAATTCAACTTTATCATAATTAAAGCAGTTAGTATAACGGTTGATGTCACGTACGAGTAAATTTTATATTTATAATATGAATCTTCCACATTCGTATCTTTGGCGTGTATTATATGGATGAAGAAGAATATGGAAGTCTGGGCATTTACGGGGCTGACGACCGTCATAAGCTGGTTGAAGTGATCACTTTACACACGTGTAACATTCACCAATTCTACCCATTATTGACAACCACACTACTCAAATTCTTGGAAGTTCTATATATACTAACCAATTTTGAAACATTGTTCTTGAATCACTAGAGCTTCACTAGAGACATCTATTGGTGAGATGAAAAGAAGCTTTTTATTGAGCAGAAACTCTTTTTTTAGTATGTGAGGTCCGAATCCTGGATTATAATCGCACACATGAGAGACGCCGGAAAATATCATTTTCATTTTTATTATTTAAGCTTATAATTTGACCAGATAATTTATTTATCATCTTTGATGACATGTCAAAAAACAATATGAAGATAACTCCTGAAATTGGAGATAATCCAGATTTTGTGAACAAGTGTTTGGACACACTCAAAATGTCATTATATGGAAGTGAAGAGTGGAATTTGAAAAAGAAGGATGAAAGCTGACTGAATGGAATCGAAATGTGATATCTCGAATGTACGATAGATTTTCGAAAGTCAAAATAAAAAATAATTTTACAATTTTTACAATATGATCCTGATCGGTTACCTATTCTTTTATTTTGCCTTTGATCCATATCTTTGGTTGCTTTATTTCATTTGCGAACATTCCAACTACATTTGCTTCTTAAATATGTTTTAATGTTCTTTCAGCACTTTTTTTTACTATTGAAATAAGGTATGAATGCAAGGACGAGATAAGCGTTATAGATAAAATTAAGAAAGGTGTGTTGGGATGGTTTAGACATGGGGAACAAATGAGTGAGGAAAGAATTGCAAAACAAGATATGAATGTAGTTAAAACAGGATCAGATAAAAATCGAGAAAAATTTGGCATGGTCGAGTATGTAAAAAAACAGAAAACGGTGAGGTCAGGAGCTGGAATAATTAACGTGTTGTATGAGGAGATGCATAATTTATTTTAAATGATATTTTCCTTAATTTCCGTCAGTTATTTTACTATTTTTTCTTTCTCTTTTTCCTCTTGTATCCTTTTTTAAAATAAATATAATACGTTTGTTAGAAATGGGCAAAATTACTCGCATACCACTGAAGGCTTATAAAAAAATAATAGGAAATACACAATATTGAAAATTCAGGTCGTTTTTTCAGCTGTTGTTCTCAAATAAAGATATCAAATATACATACATTTAGTATCTCTATTGAAGAACATTATTCAGTATCATTAAAAAAATGTTTTTCATTTCCGCTTACCGCGTTGTCTTATTTTAAGAGTAAATTTTGCACTTTATCATCACTCGTAAGAAGGTAGTAATTAAGTATTAATCAATTCCGGTTCATGGAATTCAGAGTGAGATAGTCAATTTATCATTCAAAATGTGTGAAATGGTTTGCTTCACAATTAAAATTCATGACATTTGCGATGCAAATAAAGCAAGGAGCGTTATTTGTACGGAACAGTAGCATTATATGAAAATAGGGTTGGCGAATTCTTACGCAACGGACAAACTTTAAAATAGGGTTTTTGTGCAACATAATTCATGAAACATGAATTGGTATCACATAAGCTCATAGACGTCTAACGCTTTGATCAGCTAAAAGAACTACCATAGATGGTGTGATAATACCAGCTTGAAAAAGCTGACTAAATTTGGCAAGCTAGTTTTAGCTGTTGCGGCCCCATGATATGGAATGCTCTTCTACATAACTAACTAACTAACTAACTAAGCATCACGCCGCTTCCCCGCAGGGGTAGGCAGAGAGAATAGATAATACCCGCCGATTGTTACGACTCCTAACCTGACCACTTTCAAGTATTTGGCATACCTGATCGTGCCATGTTTTGCTCGGTCTTCCTCTGCTTCTTTTCCCAATTACATTCGCCTCATGAATTTGTTTTACCGTTCTTTCCTCACTCATTCGTTCTACATGTCCAAACCATCTCAACACACCTTTCTTAGTTTTATCGATAATGCTTATCTCAGCTTTGCATTCCTTCCATATTTCTCTCCTCTTCTACATTTATACTCGTACAAGGTGTGAGTGTAATAATCTATAAAAAAAAGTAAAAACAAATTTCACAATATTTTGGGTGTGTCGAAATCCTTATTCACAAATCTGGGTTTCTCTACTTTATTTATTTAAAAAATTTTGAACAAGGATTTGGACACAATTAAAAATAAAACACCTGGTAAAAATATGATCTGTTTAAAAAATAAAAATCGTATTTTTAGGCGTCTCTCAGTAAGGAAAATAATTCGGAAAGGATCTTCCATACATTTAAATAAAAGGATCTCTGCTAAATGAAAGCTTACTCAAATCAACCATAGATAAAGCGCGAGCTCACACATGAAGCGACGCGGCGTATTAATTAAATGATATACCTACATGAGTTCCAAAAATATGAGAAGTGTGGTTGTCAATCATGGATATAATGGTAAATGTTACACGTATATAAAGTGTTCACTTAAACCGGCGTATGATAGGTCTTAGAAAATGCTAGGACTTCTATATTCTTCTTCATATATCGCTCACTCCTTTCAAGAACGCCATAAATAAAAAATCATCAATCTTCAGTTGTGCATGTTTTCGGAATGCCCAGAAAATGTACTACATCCCAGCAAAAGCGGCATTTTTTTAAGTTAATATTTACCCGCTACAGGGCACCGCTAAGTGTTGTTTTTGCATTTTGAAGAAAATGTATCGTTTTATTATTTTTTAAATATACTAAATATTTTTCGAATGGAGAAAAAAAATTCAGGATTTACCTAAAAAGTTCTGTTGCACAGTAAAAAGTTCAATGAGTGGCTTGGTATTTATTTTTAATACATTTTACTATATTTTTAAACTTTAAAAACGATCTCCTGAAAAATCAAGTTTTTTGATAAATGACGTTGTTGAAAGGAGTGAGCGAAATATGAAAATATCATGAAACAGAAATATGTCAATAAGAGTTCCACAAACCGGAGTTTCGTTCCGTTTTGCCTACTACAGGTGTCAACCCTAGATATTCTCATACTGCATTCGTTTGGCCTGTTGCACAACATTTGTTGTTGCGGGAACAAATGATTTATGGTTTCCTGGTGCATTCATAATTGGTGCTGCGCAATAAATTTCGTATGGAAATTGCAAATCGTACAAGTCGGTCGTTGAGAGAGCTATTTGATTGCATTTACATGAAAGGTATGACGGCGTGATATGGCGACTGCTATTACAAGCAAAGCGAGTGGGCAGGTACTGAAAAATCGTTTTTACATAGAATTTTCAATTTCATTGACTTTAGTAAACTGTCTTTTGTTTTTGAGTGTGTCAAAATCTGGATTATATCCAATTATATCGCTCACTCCTTTTAATAACGTCAAATATAAAAAAAAATTGATTTTTGAGGAGATCGTTTGTAAAGTTTAAAAATATAATAAAATTTGTTAAAAATAAATATCAAGCCACTTATTGAACTTTTTAGTGTGCAACAGATCTTTTTAGGTAAAATCAAAATGTTTTTCTCCGTTTGAAAAATATTTCGTTTATTTAAAATATAATTAAACAATACCTTTTCTTCAAAATGCAAAAACCACACTTTCTGCCGTGTAGAGGATAAATATTAAGTTAAAAATATGCCGCTCTTGCTGGGATATAGTACATTTACTGGGTATTCCGAAAATATGCACAACTGAATATTGACGATTTTTGATATATGACATTGTTGAAAGGAGTGAGCGATATGTCTTTTTTCCCTTTTTAAAAAGAAATAACTCTTTTATATTAGTTGCATTGCTTATCCATATTTCTTTATTTCTTTAGAAATTCACTAAGTTTTAGAAATTCATACGTACATTCATATATTCATACACATAATTTATTATACAATATTTTGATGGGAGATCCACTAAACCACCTTATATGTTATGTCTTGTTGTAGGAGTTCTTTTTTACATACTTTTTCATTATTTTAAATATTTAATCATAGTATATTAACAGCAAAAATGTATATAAATAAAAACTAATTGTACAATTTTAACAATATCTTGATCGTTAACCCATTCCTTTATATGTATTGCCTTTTCTTCATATCTTGGTTTGCCCTATTTCCTCTGCCGACATTCCAACTACATTCCCTTCATAAATTTGTTTTACCGTTCTTTCTTCACAAATTCCAACTACATTCCCTTCATAAATTTGTTTTACCGTTCTTTCTTCACAAATTCCAACTACATTCCCTTCATAAATTTGTTTTACCGTTCTTTCTTCACAAATTCCAACTACATTCCCTTCATAAATTTGTTTTACCGTTCTTTCTTCACAAATTCCAACTACATTCCCTTCATAAATTTGTTTTACCGTTCTTTCTTCACAAATTCCAACTACATTCCCTTCATAAATTTGTTTTACCGTTCTTTCTTCACAAATTCCAACTACATTCCCTTCATAAATTTGTTTTACCGTTCTTTCTTCACAAATTCCAACTACATTCCCTTCATAAATTTGTTTTACCGTTCTTTCTTCACAAATTCCAACTACATTCCCTTCATAAATTTGTTTTACCGTTCTTTCTTCACAAATTCTACTTACATTGCCAAACTGTCTTAACACGCCTTTCTTAATTTTATCGGTGATGTTGATAACAGACTTTGATTCTTTCCTTACATACCATTCGAACTTCTAGCATACATCGTTTTGCTGCGCTTTCGTCTGAGAGATCGCATTTCGCCCGCATTCGGTCTACTTAAGTATCATATGCTGACATATCAACAATATTTTGAGTGTGTCCAAATACTCACATACTAATATAATATAAGAGTTTCTGCTTAGTAAAAAGCTTCTTTACATCTCACCAATAGATGTCTCTTGTGAAGTTCTAGTGATTCAAGAACAAGGTTTCTAAATTGGTTCATATATATAGAACTTCCAAGAATTTGGGTAGTGTGGTTGTCAATAATGGGTAGAATTGGTGAATGTTACACGTGTGTAAAGTGATCACTTAAACCAGCCCATGACGGTCGTCAGCCCCGTAAATTCCCAGACTTCCATATTCTTCTTCATCTTTTATGAGATGTCAAAGAATAATATGACATATCAAATTAATATTGCATCGATCTATAAACTATCTGAATACAGGATTTGAAAAAATGTTATCATTTATTGATTCGGCACTTACAATCTATTCATATTTAATTTAAGTCTTACTTGGTTGATATTAATATTTCTTAAAATCTTTTATGACACGTGTTTCAATGCATTACGCATAATATACGATGTTTAAAAATGATGAGGAATCAATCGAAATATGTGTCACGATAGATTTTCAGAAGAAGTGGTATTTAAATTAAAACTTTAAATTTCAAACTTAAGCTGAAAAAAAATAAATTCAAAATAAATAAATGAAATCAACTGCGTACATTAAAATGTCAGTACCAAGTGTCTGATTAATTAGAAAACAAAACATGATTACTACATGGTTTATTATTTATTTGACTAAAACCAAGGTTTTTACAAATTATGGTTTTAAATTTAATTAAATACATTTTCTAAAGCATACGTTATTCAACCTTCAGCGATGTAATTAAAATTCTCACACAAAAAAGTGGCTAATATTAGCGGATGCAATAATTGCTTCATAAATCTTTTCATAACTTGGCAATAAAAATTAAAAACGCATTTTAATTAATGGATCTCCTTGAATTGATTATCAACAACTTAATTATGAAGATTTCCGAATAATTTATCCATATCGTGTATTAATTGAAGTCTTTTCCTTATTCCATTATATATGGGAAAAAACATATTTATTTTTATTCGAATCCCATCATATTATTTATTAATTTCGTACCTATTTGCTTTTATAAAATTTTTGTTTTAGTTTACTATTTTCTAAACAGGCATTTAACAACATTTTGAGTGTGTCCAAATACTTGTTCACAAAATCTGGATTAAATCCAATTACAGGAGTTACTTTCATATTATTTCTTTGACATCGAAATAATATGAAAGTAACTCCTGTAATTGGAGATAATCCAGATTTTATGAACAAGTATTTGGACACACTCAAAATGTTGTAAATAAATTATCTGATCAAATTATAAGCTTAATAATAAAAATGAAAATGGTATTTTCTGGCGTTTCTCATGTGTGTGATTATAATCCAGGATTCGGATCTCACATACTAATATAAGAGTTTCTGCTTAAAAAAGGCTTCTTTACATCTCACCAATAGATGTCTCTGGTGAAGTTCTAGTGATTCATGAACAAGGTTTCTAAATTGGTTCATATAAATAGAACATCCAAGAATTTGAGTAGTGCGGTTGTCAATAATGGGTAGAATTGGTGAATGTTACACGTGTGTAAAGTGATCACTTAAACCAGCCTATGACGGTCGTCAGCCCCGTAAATGCCCAGACTTCCGTATTCTTCTTCATCTTTGATGAGATGTCAAAGAAATAATAGGCATTTAACAGTTGAATTATAATATGTCTTAAATTTCATATTACATATTTCTAGTGTATTAAAATCTTTGTTCACAAATCCAGGTTTTGTCTGCTTAGGAACTATGTATATATTTTTTAATTATTGATATCATAACATACTTGTAGATGAAAAAGAATACCGAAGTTTTGATGTTCACAAGGCTTACGACTTATCATAGGCTGGTTTAAATAACTCAAGATGCATATTACTTACATTTTAAAGGGGGAGTCAATTGTAGGATTTACCTACATTTGTATATACATCTTCCGAATTAAAAGTAGTATAGTTGTCAATCATGGGAAGAATTGCCAAGAAAAGTGATCACTTACACCGGCCTATGACAAGATGTATGTGTGTGTGTATCATATGGTCCCTATTCTTATATATGGTGTAGGCCTTGTGGGGGTAAGCGATAAGGGATAAGTTTTCTTCCATGTCGATTCTCATCTGTCGATCCATCTCTTTGGTGATCTACCCGGGAGTCGTCTACCTTGGGGTTGGCCGTGCAGTGCAATGAAGAAGAGTCTGGATGGTTTCAATCTCCTCACATTTGCATACCATTGTCTTCTTCCTTGTCCTTCCCACCTAATGACGTCTTCGATCTCGCATATTTCTCTTATCCTGGTGTTCCTTATTCTCGTAGATCTCGTAGATTTTTCTCAGAGATGCTCCTCAGAGTCTTCATTTCTGACACTCTTAGCGGTTTTTTTTATTACTGCTACGTCTGCTCTGCATTCGATCCCATTTATCATGATGGGTCGCACACAAGTTTTATATTTTTATCAAATGGTTCAATAAGTAAAAAAACTACATTATCAATGGATCAGTTATAATTGCTAGTTTTTCGTTTGTTATTTTAATCATTTATTTAAAAAAAAATAGCATAGGAAAAAATGTTCTCACCTTCAATCTTTTCATGACCCACTTATTTTCACAAATTAGAAGTAATTTATTATAATTGTTTAAAAGTTTCATTGTTCGCTTTAAATAAACGACCATGTTTTATTTCAACCCGCATTTCCTGTCGTAGCCTTATCTGTAACGAATATTGTTTAAGTATTAATAATCGCCTAATTGATATTCACATTCTCCTATAAATTATGTAGGAAAACGTTTATAAGACACATGTCAAATATCATGCATATCTTTAATTTTTATGGTAATCGTTTTGCATGCAAATTCGGGAGCAATAGTTGTTAATAACCTTCACGAAATAAGGCATATAACTTTCACGTTGCAAATTAATTTATAGAGGTTTTACAGTCGTCGAACTGTCGTATATATAAAATATGACAGTTCGACAACTAATAATGATAACTTTTAATAATTTATATGCCCTGCCTCCGTAGTGTAATGGTTAGCGTGTTTAGCTACCTAGCTTGTGGTCTTGGATTTTATTCTCAGGGGAGGGCGGGGGTGAAAATAAAAATATATGTGATTTTACACTCTACATAATATTAATTTAATATGGTAACATTAAATAAATAATATTTATATATTAAGATTTACATAATTATAAATGATAAAAAAATTCATTACAAAAACGGTGATTTAAGAAAAAATATCTATAATTTAAAATGTTACCTGGATTTAGAGAAAATTAAGTTGCTTATCGAATACTGGTCCTTAAAATAAAACGTCCAATGAATAATATTAATAAAATATTATCTAAAATGTTTATGTATTCAAAAATAGGAATTAATTTTATCTTTGTTTATTAAAAGAGGTCGGTGACGTTCAATCATAAAAAAATTAAGTATGCATGTATGTACTTGTATTGATTTTTATATTCATGAATCACTAACAAAGAGTGATCTAATACTGACCACCCAAGGAGTTGATAAGTTTTAGTTAAGTAATATTTCAAAATATGAGTGACAGGATGACTGACGTTTCAAGATAAATGGCGCTTCATCTTCACGATATCTCCAAGTCACGAATGCGTTAAGATGCGGACCAATCAGAATCCAGTTAATTACAGACATTAATTAACTTTAATCTAATTACTGGAAAAATAAAATTCGAGTACTTAAAAAATGCTTGAATATAGCTTTAGTGGCGTTGGAAGTATCTTCTTCATCTGCTTGGTGTAGCCTTTAGCTTTCTTCTGACTATTTTATAGAGAGATTAGCTTCCTGCGATGTCGATTTCCAGCTATCAATCTATATCTTTGGCCTGGGAGTCCAGCTGGGAGCCGTCTACCTTGGGTTTGGCCGTGGAGTGCAATGTGGGGGAGTCTGGATGTCTATTGTCTTCTTCGTTTTGTTTAAGTGATCACTTTATACACGCATAACATTCACCAATTCTACCCATGAATGATAACCACTACTCAAATTCTTGAAACTTTTAGATATATTTATTAAACTCGAAATACAGTATTTTTTTTATTTCTTTAATTAGCTCATATTAAATTTAAAACAAACTATTTTTTACACAAAATTTACACCATATGTATATTTACATCTTCTTACAGTTAACTAAATATTTATTTTTAAATTATTTCAGACTCTTTTCATTCTCCATACATTCAGGTATATAATCATACATTTTCAAACCCTTATATATTATGCAATTTTGTGACTGTTTTTTTTCAAAAATGTCTTATTATATTTGAAAGTTCACTAGACACCATAGTGGGATGAGAAAAGTTTTAATTAAGCAGATACTCTTTCATTTGTATGAACGTGATGTTCGAATCCTGGATTATATTCACACACTTGAAATATCATGTATTTAGATACACTCAAAATATTGTAAATACATATTTGGTAAATGTTTTTTTTTAATTATATAAAAAATCAACTTGGACTGCTAACTGTACAAAACGTTTTCATTTCATTTCTTTTTTTAAATCATATTTATATGTATTTGTTTCCCAATCGAAAAACATAATTGTACAATATAGTACCTTTACATAGTACAAAACATAATAACCTGCGACACATGTGTGCCTTAAATATATAAAAATTTTACGTTAATTTCACGTTATCGAGCTACAAAAGTGTTCACGCCATTGAGTTGTATAACAACCTGTTCATTTATAAAGTGGGCGCTTAATTTTCCACGTTTTCAAGCTAGTCGATTCGATGTCATTATGCCGGTATTTAATTAATAGCACTAAATATGAAAATAGACCGTAATAACGGCAATTAGCTATTCCAGCTACGTTCAACTTACCATAGCGATACACTAACTGTACGAGTTTTATGGACAAGATTTTCCCGTGAACGACATCAATAACAATGATTAATTCCAAATTGCTACCGGAGCTTGATTCTATCACGATATTAAAATACGTATCGTACAGGGTGGCGCAAAACTAATCACCCTATCGGAAGATGCTACAATTTTTGCAAATTGCGTTGTACGTCATATTTGATAAAATCGTCAATTTTCAGTTCTACATGTTTTTGAAATGCCCAGAAAATATACTATATCCCAGCAAAAGCGGCATATTTTTAACTCAATATTTACCCGCTACAGGGCAAAAAGTGTTGTTTTTGCATTTGGAAGAAAAGGTATTGTTTAATTATTTTTTTAAATATACTGAATTTTTTTCTAATGGAGAAAAAACCTTCAGGTTTTACCTAAAAAGATCTGTTGCACAGTAAAACGTTAAAAAAGTGGCTTAGTATTTATTTTTAATACATTTTATCATATTTTTATACTTTAAAAACGGTCTCCTGAAAAATCAAGTTTTTTTTACACATGACGTTGTTGAAAATTGTGAGCGATTTGTGAATTAGGCAGTTGCAGCATACAAACAAATTGATAAAATGTGCACAAATGTGTATTAACACTGGCAGCGGCAGCCATTGGACGGATTTTATCATTTTTACTAAACAGAAAAAAATTACGTAGGTTCAAGTAAAGATTTCCTTAACTTCAAATATTTTAATTTATTTAATAAAAAAAGTTATAACACAACAAAATTGGATGATTAATTTTGCGCCACTCTGAATTTGTTTTGTTTACTACAGCTGTTTTATTTATAAATTTAAAAAATAATTGTCGTACGACGCTGTAAGCGTAAATTATAACATCTTCCGATAGAGTGATTAATTTTGCGCCACCCTGTACAAGCGATATTAATTATTCTTATCATAGTTTGCATACTTATAATTTAATTAACTAAGTTTTATGTATTACTGTTTTATATTTGAATATTTTCGCTACTTGCCCCGGTTAAGCATTAAATTCGCCAAATTTACATATGGTAGTTATTATTATTTTATTTATTTATTACTTTTGAGTGGACGTTAATTATTTGGTGATTTAATCATAGATTACAAATCAAAACTAGCCACACCCTCTCAGCGTACAGAGAACTGTATAATATGTGTTGTTTTTTTCCACCTTATTATTTATACGTATACGAGTTTGAAGTTATGCAAGTATTTCTACGTTAATCCTCCAATTTCTAACTCCATCATTATAACACCGACTTTTCGTCTTATATACACCAAATGGTGCATAGGGCACTACATCTACGCTCGCCTTAATGTAAATAACGATAAACATAGCACTAAGTGCTATGTTGATCGTTATTTACATTGAGGCAAGGTTTTCAGTCCTGTGCTTCAGATACCAGTCCCGAGTAATATTAAATAAATATTAAAGTGAAAAAACAGTTTTATTTATTTTCTCCCCTGGGCATCGAATCCTGGACCTTAGTCACGGCAGCTAAACTACAGTTTGTACTACTGAAAATACAGAATACTTTTAAATTCCCTGAGATAGCTGCGTTTTATTGATATGCGTAGGTGTTTGTAGGTACTGTCCGTATTAGTAGCGCTAACATTATACATTACTTTGAATCAAATTCCATAATGCATTGCTTACGCGTCACAAATTAAGTATTACGCATGTTGAAAGTGACTTGTCGCAATGGCACTTTTACGCATGTGCTGGCAGTGCACTGAGATGTAAATTCTTCACTGTTCTAATGCATGATTTGCCCCTACGAGCATACTTTATCTCGTTCATGTCACCCTCCAAAGGAATTATTTTGTGTATTTTCAAATCGTAATAATACGGGATTATGTGCAAACTAAAATATGCACGGAGACTTATTTACCCTTGGGCTGAGATGTAGAAGACAGTAAAGCAACAGTTTTAAAGAAAACCTTTCATAATTGAAAATGAACTGCATATTCAAATTTAATTGTGTGAGGATAAGTAGTGCATTTCACATATGCACATTCTGAGAAACTGCGTGTAAACGCTACATTACTCTTCATTGAAAAAAATATTCGCTTCTTTAACATTCATCCTATGTTTATTCACCGATTAAACTGATTCCTAATCTATCCAACAATTTTTTTTAAATATTTGATCATGCCAAGTTTTCCTGTCTTTTTAGCAAGTATTTCGTTTTAACGATGACCTAAACATTTAACGAGTACGACTGTTTTGCATGATAAATAATTTTCTAATTATTTGTAGCACGTTTACAAATCGCTCCAATTATTTATTGAACAAAGTTTATCTATTTAGTGGCACCATTAATCATATAAATCATGTTAATTTAACATTTTTGTTTTTTAGATTATAATATGTTCATAGAGAAAAGATAAAGAACCTTAGATTTGTGCAGGCATGTACTGGAAGATTTAAAAAAATATATATTTGAACTCTCAAGTTTATTTATTTGACATCTCAACATAGATGACGAACAACATGGAAGTCTGAGCATTTACGGGGCTTACGGCCGTCATAGGCTGCTTTAAGTGATTACTTTACACACAAGTAACATTCACCAATTCTGCCCATGATTGACAACCACACAACTCCAATTCTTAGAACTTATATATATATATATATATATATATATATATATATATATATATATATATATATATATATATATATATATATATATATATATATATATAATATATATATATATATATATATATATATATATATATATATATATATATATATATATATATATATATATATATATATATATATATATATATATATATATATGTATATATATATATATATATATATATATATATATATATATATATATATATATATATATATATATATATATTTATATATATATATATATATATATATATATATATATATATATATATATATATATATATATATATATATATATATATATATAAATCAAATTCGAAACAAATTGCTAGAATTGATTAGAATTTCACAAGAAACATCTGTGGTGAGATTAAAGAAGCTTTTTATTGAACAGAAACTTATTCATTTGTATGTGAGGTCTGAATTCTGGATTACATTAACACACGTGAGAAACGCTAGAAAATATCCTTATTTTTTGATCAGTTAATTTATTTACAACATTTTGAGTGTGTCCAAATATTTGGATTACGTCCAATTAGATCTCCAATAGTAGACAATTTTATTTAAAAAATATAAATTAACTTCTAATTGGAGATAATCCAGATTTGTGAACAAGTATTTAGATTCACTCAAAATGTTATGTGTACGATATCATTGATTACAAATTGTACGTGTTGAATAAATTTTCTTGATCTTATCAACTATCCCCCCTTTCAACCTTTACATATCTATCTAATATATTTATGCGAATATGTGTAAAAAATAGTTTTAAAAATGAAAATTTTCGTGTCATATTCATGACCAGTTCGCTTCTGATGGCCGGAGAAATAATTTAAGATTGATCGCCTAGCTCGTTTGTGTGGAGCAGCTAGATTGGAACCTTTTCAGCTCTAACAAGTCTATCCACGAAGCAGTCATTAACAGCCACTAATTACCGCCTTGTATGCGTTTAATACAATGTCAGGCTTCAGACGACATCTATGCACAAAGGAACCGATAATGGAGCACCGGAGATAATAAATCGACGAGTCGATTCTCAACCCACTCCCAAATGAAGAAATAAATCTACTATCATTTTATACTGACGCCGATAGATGTCGTTTGAGTGTCTTGCACGACCCAGTTGATAATACTAGTTTAACAAGGTTCTGCTAAAATTAATCACATGAATTGTTATCAGAGACAAAGTTTAGTTGTTAAAAAATCGCGTCGAATGTTTTTTCACCTCAACGAAATCAATGTATATACTTATATACATATCATTTATGTAAATTTCATTTTGTCCGCCTCCGTAGTGTAATGGCCAGTATGCTCGGCTACTGTTTAGGAGGTCCCGGACTCGATTCCCAGCCTCTCTCCCTGGGCTCTAGAATCTTGGGACGTTGAAGGATGAAAAGGTATAGGAGCTGCTTCTTATTTTTATTTTATTTTTTTTTTTTCAAAGAGAGCATTATGGAAAAAGTATTACAGGCAAGTGGGGATAAAAAAGCGATGCACAGAAAAATTATTATTTTAATCGTTATCGTATTGAAGCAGTGCTATCTTGATTGTTACTTACATGACGGCAAGGTGATAAAAAGTAAAAATAACTCCTCATTTGAGAAAAATTCAGATTTGTGACCTAGTATTTGGATACAATTAAGTAAGGTATTGTGAACGACGTGTCCATACGCTCGATTTTTTTAAATAATTTATATTGGATAATTTTTTGTTTTGTAGGATATGTATTTTTTTATCAATGCAATTCAATTCAATTCAATTCAATTTATTTACAATTTACATACACATTACAAACTTAAAATTTAAAGCGTGTACATTAAAATCGAAAAAATGCAAGAATACTATTGCTAAAGGTGTAGAAGAATCCTGCTTCGGAAAACTCCTTCAGACACATGGAACAGATCAATATCCAATGAGATATTGTTGAACATAGCGGTAGCTCTTCCTACAGGCATACCTGAAAATAAAGTTGCGATATAACGAATACTTGGCTTTTACGTAAAGTTTATTTTGTAGTCCTTTAAATCGTTTTACTAGGATTACTGTTTTGGCATGATCCTTAAAGCACAAATAGTATATTGAAACATAAAGTGCCGCCCGCGTGAAAGTTTACGAAGCAACGCGGACACGCTCTCGGGAGACCACACGACCGCTGGGAGTGCCGCAAGATAAATGGGACAATAAATTATTACGGTACCGCCCGAGCGGTCCGCCGCGGGTAGTGCTTGTGGTCACCCTGTTCTGCGACTGAAACTCCGAGTCTGCTGACTGATTTATACTTACTCTACGTTTATCTCGGACTTATTATGATATCCTGGTAGAAGTGTGGGTATTTAGTACCAGGAATTTATATTGATTAATTTTCAAAGATCATTAACAAACTAACTAACTAAACATCACGCCGCTTCACCGCAGGGGTAGGCAGAGAGAATTGAACGCAACACCACTCTGTCTTTGCAAACATTCTTCGCCTCTTCCAAATTTATATGGAGAAGCGGTGTTGTAGGTTAGGAAGATAGTTAATTATTTATTTATTTATTGATTTGTTGATCTGCATTTTAATATATTAATTAATTTTTAAATCAAACACAAATTTTTTGAGTCTACTAAGTTGTATTTTATTTACAAAAAAAACACAAAAATTAATGTTGATAATTGTTTCGCCTAGTTATGGCATTTTCAAAAGAATGTTAATTATGTTGGACATAGTTAATTATGTAACACCAAAATATAAATCCACAACATTGTGAGTGTGTCCAAATCTTTGTTTACAAAGCAAATTTTCTCCATTTAGGAATTAATTTTTCATTTTTACACTCAACATAGATGAAGAAGAATATGAAAGCTGGGTATTTACGTGGCTTATGACTGTCACAGGCTGTTTAAGTGATCACTTCACACCCTGCAATATTCACTAATCTACCCATGATTGAGAACCGAGTTTGTAACATAAATCGGTATATATGTGGATTCTTAAAAAAATCAGTTGTATGGTTGTCAATTATGGATAGAATTGTTATTAAATTTTAAGTGAGTCATTTAACCAATTACCCAGACTTCCACATTCTTATTCACCTGTGTTGAGATGTTAAATTATTATTATTATTTTCAATTAAAGTTTTACTTAGTAAATACCATTATTTTTTAAAATCTACTGTGACGCGTGTTTCGATGCATCCCACATCAATACTTGTCATAATAGATTTTAAGAAATGGTGGTATAAACTTAGTAAAACTTTTATTAACAATGGATAGATTTTACCACAAAGTCACTACCGAATCAATTAATGAAATGATTTTTATAACATTAACATGAACTGAAGAATTGTATGCTATTTAAAAAAAAATCTTTAAAAAAGAATTAATACATATGTAGGAAAAATGTAATATATAAAGGAAATTCATATTTATTTTGCCGTTGAAGACAGAAACTGTACTCAAATTATAAATATTTCAATTAAATTATCCTTAACGTCATATCCTTGGGCGTGTCTTAGAAGTGCTGCTTTACTAAATCACCGATTCATTAGCCAGGATATTAATTACAAACGAATTAATATCGTGTAAATGTATATTACTTATTTCCGCGTTATGGGTAGGTACCTAGTTCATAATTACGATTACGTTTTATCTTTTAAGGTCAATATCGTTAAGGATATTCAATCACGTAGTTAGCCAAGTAATTTAGTGTTAACCACTTGGGTCAATAGATAAATCGTCTCAGGGTTATTCCAGCTGTATGAATAATAATTATTATTCTTATTCGAAAATAGTTTTATGTTATTGATAACATTATGGAATTTATATATATACATATATATATATATATATATATATATATATATATATATATATATATATATATATATATATATATATATATATATATATATATATATATATATATATATATATATATATATATATATATATATATATATATATATATATATATATATATATATATATATATATATATATATATATATATATATATATATATATATATATATGTATATATATATTTATATATATATATATATATATATATATATATATATATATATATATATATATATATATATATATATATATATATATATATATATATATATATATATATATATATATATATATATGTATATATATCATTCGTCCGCCTCTGTAGTGTAATGGTCAGCACGCTCGGCTACCACACTGGAGGTCCCGGGTTCGATTCCCAGGGGGGATCAAATAAATATAAGTGATTTTTTAACTATTATATTTCTTCAATATAACCTTGGACTGGTACCGGAAGCGGAGGGCTGATCTCCTTTCCTTCATGTGTTAACGATCAAGATAACACTGCGTTTATATGATGCAGTGCCCTATGCACCATCGGGGTGCGGATAAGGGTTTGAATGAATGAATATATATATATATATATATATATATATATATATATATATATATATATATATATATATATATATATATATATATATATATATATATATATATATATATATATATATATATATATATATATATATATATATATATATATATATATATATATATATATATATATATATATATATTTATATATAAGAAAAGAACTTATATCGTATGCAACATTTTTGTAAAATAATACATAATATTACTAAATAAAATATCATTCATAAATTTTTCTTAAGCAGATAATATTGAATTATATATTTTGTTATTACCTCGTTACATTTACTAACATTTTTTGTGAACAGCCGTTGTCTAAGATAATTACATGCACTGATTTTGTTGAAATATTCAAATCAATATATCAGTTTTCAATCTGACTTACAGCATTTTAACAAGGTAAGAATATTTGACAAGCCATTCACAATTGAGCGTGTTGATTGATTAACATATTATATCACATCTTTTACAACGCAAATTATCATGAGAAAAACATGACATGACCAAATTTAACACTAAAACTAATCGGTTTAAAAATTGCATCACAAAAATTTTGTATGTGTACATGAGTTTCACCGACATAGATAATATGCAAAACTTATATCGTATGAACATTTTTTTATCGAAAAACCGGACATAAGCATAGATAATCCACTCTAAATTCCTTCATAAAGAATAGACATTATACGAGTATATTGTAATAATAATAATAATAAAATTAGATAACTTATATAGCGCCATTTTCGTAAAAAAATACCTCAAGGGCGCTTCACGGTGAATGAATTGGGGAAAATATTATGGTGGAAATGATTTAGCAAACAAATGTGTTTTTAGTCTTTTTCTAAAGATCATCTCACTCTCACTATTTCTAACCATTGGTGGAAGAGCATTCCACGCCGTCGGTCCTGCAACAGCAAAGGCACGCTCGCCAAATTTAGTGCGTTGGTTGCGAGCTGGTAAGATAACTTCGCCCATTGCAGATGTTGTAGCCGATCGAAGCGTGAGACTTAGACTTCTATCAACCAATTCATCTGGAATACACCTATTCTTATTTCTTTTTTATATCTATCATAATTAAATGTATACATATTTTACAATGAAAATAATGAAACCATGCTATCCGCTTCGATAGAGTAGTGGTTAGCACGTTTGGCTACAATGCTGGAGGTCCAGGTTGAAAACCCAGGGGGGTAAAAAATGAATAAAGGTACTATTTCTATTAATTAAAAAACAAATATTTATTTTTTAATAACCCGTACTGGTACCAAAAACGCAGCACTGATCACCTTACCTTCGTAAATAAATTATGAAATTAATTAATCAGATGTAGTGCCCTATGCACAATTTGGTACATATGTAAGTTGATTATGTGATAAGTTGTAGTAGTATTTATTTATTATGCGTTTTAAGGTAATATATCAAATATACATGATCATTTATACAACGGATTCCTGGTTCCAACTCTAATGTATGGAAGTGAAACATGGAGTTGGCAAAAGAAGGATGAAAGTAAACTGAATGCAGTTGAAATGTGATCTCTCAGATGATGTGCGAATAGTGAAATAAGGAAGGAATGCAAAGCTGAGATAAGCATTATCGATAAAATTAAGAAAGGTGTGTTGAGATGATTTGGACATGTAGAACGAATGAGTGAGGAAAAAACGGTAAAACAAATTTATGAGGCTAATGTAAATGGAAAAAAGAGCAGAGGAAGACCGAGAAAAACATGGCACGATCAGGTATGCTAAATACTTAAAAGTGGTCAGATTAGGAGTCGTAACGTAATTTTAGTGTAATTGTAACGTAATTTTATACAAAATCATGGTTTTCAACCCTTTCCTTGTTGTGTATGTAACATTTTACTAACATTATTTTATCTAGCCTCTCACGAGTCTGGTGATGTTGGTAACGACAAAAATCATTCACTGGTAAAATAAAATGTTGTATATGCAGAAAAAAAACGATACAGTTGTTATTTTACTATATCAGTTATAATAATATTTAAGTGTGTTTTTACGAGATTTTTTCATCATTGATTATGTGGCAACACTCAATTATTAAATACAGAACGTAACGTGTAATCATACTTGTCCGATATTAATATGCACACGTACACCGTAGATAAAATTTTAAAATATAATATGTCGATATAAAAACCATCGTAATATCATGCCTGGTTCGGCCTTAAACTTAGTATGCAATTTAACCGCAAATTACTATAATAATTATTTAACGAGATCGGCTTGTCCGGCTCGATATAACGAAATACTTAGTAATAATCAGTCTACTCCCTCCAAGGGTATGTTTATTCCGTGGACTGTAATTTGCGCCTAAAATTTCGTATTAAAGCCTATATTTACCCACTTATATAAACAGATGATGCCGTTTGTTCTAGCAATTTTAGGGGCCAAATTATAAACTAATGTTTTAAAAGAAAACCGTGCCTCGGCATTCGTGTTTGTCGTCCCCAAACTATCAGGGTTGCCAAAATCTTAAAAAATATATTTTTATTCACTTTTTTATATAAATTATTTTAATTTGCATACAAAAACCCATTTCTTAAATAAAATCATACCCGAAACCTTAATTTATATGTGATTATTATAGTGATATAATTTTTGTTTATAATATAATCTAATGTTGCTTTTTAGCAATAGGTCCGCCAATGTATATATATATTTTTTCTGTACTTGAATTTAAAATATATAATGCACTACGTAAATGAATTCAGTATAAATCGATTTGTCAGAAAAGAGGACAAATATATGCTTTTTTACCTCTGCTTTGTGTATATGACATAAAATTTCGTCTAGCCTCACACCAGTCTGATGATATCGGTTACGACGAAAACTGGTCACTGGTTAATTAAAATATATATGGATACAACTTTACAGATGTTATTTTTTTACATGTCAAATAATATCATATTTTTACATGTCAACATAGACGAAAAAGAATATGGAATTCCGGGTATTTACAGGGATTACTTCCTGTGATAGGCTGATTTAAATGTAATACTTTATACTCGTAATATTCACCATTAATGATTGACCACCACACTACACAATATCTCGCTCACATACGAGTATTTTATATTATTTTATCGTTGCTTTAGATTTGAGTCTTTGATCGGTCGTAAGCATTTGATATTCGTTATAGATTTAATGTTTTGATGTAAATTAATGTGTATTGCTGACGTTAATTTGTTAATAACAATAATTTCACAGTTTGTGTAAAAAGATAAAACACGATATTTCAGTTAATATCTGTATTAACAAAGTAAATATACAAAATACAAATATTTTTACATATATTTTTATGTTTCAGACCAACCCTAGGCGAGCCTGTCATTACCACGTTTTTAGTCATACAATTTTCATGAATAATGATTGTATGGTGTTAGAAATTTTGTTGGGTCGTTACTTTAAATAATTTCTAGCTTCTAACATTGTAAAGCACAAGTTGGTACATACGTACGTACTATTCTAATAGTATTTATGCTTTAAAGTATCTCGGAATCAAACTACAGGGTTCGAAATTTGTTCCTGAAGGAGATTGATTGCCTTTAAAATATGTACATTTGTTTTGTTAAATCATATCCTAAATGTACATTTAGATAAAAAAAATTACTGGCCTGGAATAAATGTTAATCCTAATATTATTTTTTGACATCTCATCAAAGATAAAGAAGAATATGGAAGTCTGGGCATTTACGGGGCTGACGACCGTCATCGGCTGGTTTAAGTGATCACTTTACACATGTGTAACATTCACCTATTTTACCCATTATTGACAACCACACTACTCAAATTCTTGGAAATTCTATATATATGAACCAAATCAAATAATTTAATTATTTATTAGGACTAACATTTATTCCAGGCCAGTAATTTTTTTATCTAAATGTACATTTAGGATATGATTTAACAAAACAAATCTACAACATTTTGAGTGTGTCCAAGTACTTGTTCACGAAATCTGGATTAATATATATAATATATATAATATATCTGGACCTCACATACTAATATAAGAGTTTCTGCTTAGTAAAAAGCTTCTTTACATCTCACCAATAGATGTCTCTAGTGAAGTTCTAGTGATTCTTTAGAACAAGGTTTCTAAATTGGTTCATATATATAGAACTTCCAAGAATTTGAGTAGTGTGGTTGTCAATAATGGGTAGAATTGGTGAATGTTACACGTGTGTAAAGTGATCACTTAAACCAGCCTATGACGGTCGTCAGCCCCGAAAATGCCCAGACTTCCATATTCTTCTTCATCTTTGATGAGATGTTAAAAAATAATAAAATTCTAATTAATTTAACAGACATAAAGTCAAATTTTGTCGATCAGTGTTTTGAATTATTTTTTTATGCTTTGAGCTTTCTCACGCGATGTAAGATTAAGTACAGATAATGTAAAGGTAATCACCATTAACTACGAACAATCACTGAAATTATAATGTCATCATTTCATAGTCTATGAAAGTAAAGTATGGTGGGCAGTCCGAGAATCATTTATAATCAATTAGCTCCATAAATAGTCGTACTTGTATATATTGCGTTGGTATATTCGTGAATGGACAGTAAAGCGAGTGTTTTTGCCTAGAATTTTCACTCATGAATTACATGAAATTATAGTAACTTTAAACATAAAGAGTAAATCCACTCACAAGTAGGCATAGGCTATGAAACTTATAAAGTTGAAGCCTGAGTAGGGACATGATAAACTGTGTTGCATAAGCCGTAGCTAGATTTCAGAGTCACTTGGACGTTAGGTAATTAAAAAAAAAAAGTGAATGGACAGTTGGGTAGACATGAATTAGGTATAAAGGTATACCTCTAATAGTTCTCTCATTAACGAATTTCTGAATTAAACGAGATATGCGTTTAATCACTATAAAACTGTGTCGGGTTGTGGTCCCGTGGTTAGTGTCTGACTCTTGAGTCAGAGTTTCTTGGTTCGAACCCACTCTACCACAATTTGATTCCTATTTTTCATAATGAGCTTTTTAGGCTCACAGATATAGTATGAAATTGAAGTTTTTTTTTATTAATAGTCAAAACACCAGTATTTCTCTCAGAAATATAAATCGATTATTTGACTAAAAAATTCATGAACATTTTTTTGATGTGTCATCCATAGTTCGTTTATTCCAAATCTTAAATATCCTACTCTAAATATGCTTTTCCGTAAGTTAATTATTATGATGATAAATCGCAAATTAATTTTCTTTAAACCTAGGAAACGTTCGTTATTGATTTTTTTTCTTGAAACGCTGTTTTTGTGTTGAAAAAATTAAAGTATTATTGCAAGGTAAGGAGATAAAATAATTATAAAAATATGATTTCAATTTATACTCTAAGAAAAAAAATGTATATTCTAAAAATAAAATGTGCATTGAGACACATCTGGCCCCTCACGTGGCCGATAGCTTAATAAATGTTTGCGAATACCCCCTTAGCAAGCAAAGGTAGTAAGACCTGTAAATACCCAGACTTTTATGCTTTTCTTCATCTATGTTAATAATAAATCCCTTACCGCACCCCAATGGTGCATAGGACACTGCTTCATATAAACGCAGTGTTATCTCGATCGATTACACATGAAGGAAAGGTGATCAGCCCTCCACTTCAGGTACCAATCCAGTGTAATATTGAATAAATATTAGAGTGAAAAAATCACATATATTTATTAAACCCCCCTGGGAATCGAACCCGGGACCTCCAGAACGGTAGGCGAGCATGCTGACCATTACACTATGGAGGCGGACACCCGTCTTAACATATTGACATCTATGTTAAGATGCCAATATGTAAAAATAACTACTAAAAGGAGAAACCCAGATTTGTGAACAAGGATTTGGGCCCACCCAATATATGTATATTAATGATTTGGCTTGTTTAAGTATACATAGTTGTATGATGTGAAAAATAATACATCCAATAAAACAAGTAACTCTCAGCCGCTTTCACAACGTGTTTATATTTAATAATAATTCGTTCACAGCAATTTGCTAATAATCACACACTTTGAAAAAATATTGACTGTATCCAAATTTATTGGCTCGCAGTGTTTATGAAAGCTATTTCAGTGGGCAGACAAGATCATAAGGTGTAATTTTCTTAACACCTGTTCGCTATCATCGTAAATAATTAGTAAATGGCTATAGATAATCACGCTGACGAGAAAGTGGACTTGTAACACATCGTTGGGAAACGGTGGAGCTGAGCAAAGTTGTATAAATTATTTAAGCGTTGATTACTTCCGACGCGAATCTTAAATAACCTTTCATGGCTACAGTACCCAAAGCTGTTTAGTAATATTATTATAATAATTTAAATTATTCTTGTTAAAGGTATACTCTTAAATATATAAAGTCAGTGTGCAACCAGCTGAGCAATAGTGAACGAGTTTTGCACGCACATTTGTTTTTATTTTAAAGGAATAACCCGCAAAGCCTCTATTTCATAAGTTTGTCCGCAGGTAGAATGATAGTAAAGATAGGGAAGGTAGATGTAAAAAATCATCACAAACACCCAGTGAACCATTTGAAAATATATATTTCTTGAATTTATTTTGCAATTGGCGGGAATCGAACCCGTAACGCCATTTTCGCAGTCGAGGGTCTACCTACTACTCCAAAGCACCTGTCGATATACATCTGTATTTTAATTTGAAAAAATATTTTTTTAAATTTTTAATCACTCGTCATCTTTCAATAAATGTTTTTTTTCAAAACCATATATTTATTTCGAAGAAAAACTTTTTTTTTCAATACCAAAACGGTGCAATTGCAATGATGTTCCCTAAGTTTAATAAAAAAAATGAAGTTGCGAGCTATTGACGACCCACCGATTACTCCTAACTTGACGACTTTCAAGTATTTGAAATACTTGATCATGCCAATTTTTCCTTGGTCTTTCTTGGTCTTTCTGCTATTACCAACAACATTTGCCACATAAATTTGTTTTAAAAATCTTTAGTTCACTCACTCGATACATATACTTATATATTGCCCTTAGTTATTTTTTTAAATTCAAAACTAGTTTAATACCACTATTGAGTTTTATTGCATTACACAGGACTAGTTTTAGTAAAACAGTTGCTTTCATCGCTATGTGATTACAAAAAATATCGAGGAAAAAATTATTTAAGTATGTCATTCCACAAAGTTAATTCCGAGTCAATAAATAATTAAGTCTTTGGTTGTTTGTAATATTTTTTAACATCAAATGTGTGGAATGCTCTTCCACCAATGGTTAGAAATAGAGAGAGTGAGATGATCATTAGAAAAAAACTAAAAACACATTTGTTTGCTAAATCATTTCCACCATAATATTTTCCCCAATTCATTCACAGTGAAGCGCCCTTGAGGTAGTATTTTACGAAAATGGCGCTATATAAGTTATCCAAATTTATTATTATAATTAAAACGTTATATTTCAATTCGTCCGCCTCCATAGTGTAATGGTCAGCATGCTCGACTATCATTCTGGATGTCCCGGGTTCGATTCCCAGGGGGGGTCAAATAAATATAAGTGATTTTTTCACTCTAATATTTATTCAGTATCACCCTGGACTGGTACCTGAAGCGGATGGCTGATCACCTTTCCTTCATGTGTTAACGATCAAGATAACACTGAGTTTATATGCAGTGCCCTATGCACCATTGGGGAGCGGATAAGGGTTTGATGATGATGATATATCCATTACAAATTATTTTAGGTAATCAGGAATTCTGGCTTCTAAAATTTTTACGTTTTGGTGCAATTTAATGATTTTATATTGGTGTAACGTAGGATTTATCACGTTTTGTCGCAACTTTAATTAAGATTTTGATAAAATACAGTTAATAGAACAGTTTGAAGGATTTTTTGTGCAATGTTGGAAATGTAACTTTTTGGCAAGGACCTCCACAAATATGACACGAGTTTTGTGTCCAAGGGGGTAGGGTTGTGATTATTTTGCAACAAATAGAATATTGGCATTTTACAAGCGAGTTTACTCGGCGGTTAGCACCACCAAGAAAGCGTCGGCATAAGATTTACGGTCATATTATTCACGCTTCCCAGTAGTAAAGTGTATGCCATTTATCTTGCGATGGCTCGTTTTCTCAAACTATCTTCTGGCAACGCGAGTATTATCTTAACCATCTATTTGAATAAATCTTCTTACAAAAGAATTGAAAAACATATAGGTATCGTTATCTCACACAACGCCCATGTGCTGAATTACGCACAACCCAATAAATTACGTATGACATTAAATTTCCTAAAGCAATAAAAATATACATTTTGACATATCGCTCACTCCTTTCAAGAACGTCATAAATCAAAAATCGTCAATTTTCAGTTGTGAATGTTTTCGGAATGCCCAGAAAATGTACTATATCCCAGCAAAAGCGGCACATTTTTAACTTAATATTTACCCGCTACATGGCAGAAAGTGTTGTTTTTACATTTTGAAGAAAAGGTATTGTTTAATTATTTTTTTAAATATCCTTAATATTTTTCAAATGGAGAGAAAACCTTCAGGTTTTACCTAAAAAGATCTGTTGCTCAGTAAAAAGTTCAATAAGTGGCTTGATATTTATTTTTAATACATTGTATTATATTTTAAAACTTTAAAAACGTTCTCCTGAAAAATCAAGTTTTTTGATATATGACGTTCTTGAAAGGAGTGAGCGATATATGAAAAAGAATTTGTATGTATAATAAAAGAACAATAAAATGTGTTTATTTCATTACTTTGATTTTCTTTGACCAGTGGCCGGGTTTCGTCGTTACCGACATCATCATACTGGTGCGAGGCAGAACAATATTTTATATACACAAGCCAGGGGTTGAAAATCATGATTTTACTCATTTTTCTGACAAATTTTTGTATTCTGTAATAGTATAGATTTTAAATAATAAATTATATAAAATAATGTTTTTCAACTCTACCTTGTTGTGTATATAACATAGAATTTTCAATTTTCTCAAATCAACCATAGATACTGCCGTTAACTCACACAAGAAGCAACGTGTGAATTATATGATGGCTATTGTGAACTCATATAAACATGAGATTAATCATATATCTAAGAGTTCCAAAAATTTGATAAGTGTGGTTGTTTATCATGGGTAGAAGGGTGAATGCTACCCGCGTATACAATGATCACTTAAACCAGGTTGTAACATGTCGTAAACCTAGTAATTACCCAGATTTAATTATCATAAGCCCTGTAAATACCCAGATATCGATATCTTCTTCATCTTTGTTGAGATGTCTAAATGAAAAAAGGCAAACCTCCGACGGTATTCTCGGTACATAGTAATAATACGTGTAATCAGATTGTCGGGAAACGTAAATTACGATTTAAAATGCAATATGACCAGATCTGATATGACCATTAATTGATGGTTGTTGGGTGCGAGGCTGGTCGTAAATAACCCCACAGCAGACAAACGGACAGCTTCTTTACATCCCACATATTAGGGTCACCGGGTCATACGTGATGGACTGCAGTCTAAAGACCAACGTAACATCAAGAGTCATTACTGGAGTCATAAAACACCTCGAGGTTTAAATATATCGCGTAAGTCTGACAACCGGCATTTATAACCCGGAGTTGACAGAAGGGGGATAATCTGGCCTTATGATAGATTGCACAAGATCACAATGATTAAACATCCTAAACTAAACTGATTAATTGCAAGACTGCTTACTCTAACATGTTGACATCTCAGCATGGATGAAGAAGAATATCGATTTCAGGGTATTTGCAGGGCTTATGCCTGTCATTGACTGGTTAATTGATCAATTTACACACGTGTAACATTACCATTCTGCACATTATTGACAACTATGCTACTCAAATATTCAATATTCTAGATATAATCAATCTCATTACACAGTACATATCATCTTATTCAATTAACCAGCTTACATATGACAGGTAATAAATAAGCCCTCTAAACATCCAGCATTCCTTCATTATCTATGTTGAGATATTCAAAATATTAAGGGTTTGCTTAGTTTTTGGTACACAGACTTTGCTGGGTTATTTTGGTCTTGTGTATCGATATTTTAACATGGGTAAAGAATAATATGTAATAAATGTATCAAATATATATATATATATATATATATATATATATATATATATATATATATATATATATATATATATATATATATATATATATATATATATATATATATATATATATATATATATATATATATATATATATATATATATATATATATATATATATATATATATATATATATATATATATATATATATATATATATATATATATATATATATATATATATATATATATATATATATATATATATATATACATTTATATATATTCTTAAATTTTTTAGATATTTGTATTTTGTTGTATCTATAGAGTCTAGAGTCAGGATATGTTTGATATATGCAAATACATACATAACATAATCGTATAAACGTGGTTCCTGACTATTCGACAGATAGAAGTTTTCGGTTTTGACTGCTAATTTATTGAAATAATCTATTTTAATAATAAATTATACGATCGCCGAAAATGTGGTAAAAAATCTGAATAATTTCCCGTACCATTTATTATAGAATGGAAAATTAATCGCTTTTAAAGCATTTTTTTGCGGCCACCTGTACAAGGCATTTGCTTTATGTAATATTAATTCCGACATGTGTAATGTTTTAGAGTCAGTTTCAATCGTGAATATCATTGATTTAAATGGCTATTGACATATAATTTAGCAACCAATAAACAAGTCGTTTCGAACACCTTTATTAAGAGAAATCGTATTATAACTCGCGCCATTTATCAAAATTGTTACATGCATTCAAGAAAGAACGTGTTTTTTGTGATTCGTTTTAGAGAACAACTTTTACTGCTTGCAAAATATGCCCAACCCAGTGTTATTAAAATACAGTTCTTGTTTGTTGATTTAATGTATGATTTAAACTAAAATATTTCGATTTACAGTAAAAAAATACAACTACACGAATATTTGAGCAGATAGTTGAGTATCAAAATGTATCTAATAACATATAATACTTTTCGTATTGTACGTTTGAAAATATTTACAAGAATAAATTGTTTAATATTAGGCAAGTTTTACTGTTTATTATTGATTGATTTCTCATTAAAATGTATGAATTTAATAATTTTAATTTAGAAATTTTTATTTCATGATTTTTCTATGATAATTGGATTATTTATCGATTTTAATAAAAAAAATATAAGTACGCAAAATGTAAAATACCATTTATGATGTTTTGAATATTGAAAGCATTAACTTTGTGGATCATATTGATATATTATTTCGAGAAATAAAAAGACTTTGTGTTTTGATCCACTCACATTTTTTTTTCATAAATTAAACCCTGAACAGGGCAACAGGTTCTTGCCGAAACTAGTTGGTTAATAAAAATGTGAGTGGATAAAAGCACAAAGTCTTTTTATTTCTCGAAATAATATACCATTTATGAGTTTATTAATGTATGTAAACCGACAATTTCATTTGGTGAATATTAAAAAAAATCATTTTAATTTATTATTTAGAAATTTCTACTTATTAAAGTGATCACTTAAACCAGCCTATGACGGTCGTCAGCCCCGTAAATTCCCAGACTTCCATATTCTTCTTCATCTTTGATGAGACGTCAAAAAATAATATGAAAATAACTCCTGTAATTGGAGATAATCCAGATTTTGTGAACAAGTGTTAGGACACAGCAAAATGTTGTAAACTATATCTCTTTGCCTACCCCTTCGGTGAAGCGGTGTGATATTGAGTTGGGTAGTTGGTTAGTTTGGGTTCCCATATATATTTTTAATGGGGTGAAATTCGTGATCTCACGACCCCTGACTTCCCCCGGCGAAAGGGGAAGTCCGCCGGTAAATGACAAACGACATCTGCCACCCGCCTGTCACGTTACAGACAGATAATAAATGAGCCGCTATTGTTTATCATCCACTCTCTGCCTACCCTCTCACACACTGGGACGTCTGATTCAGCCTCGTCACTCTGCCGCAGGGAGGGGGATGAGAAGAGGTGAATTGAAAATTGCGTCGAGAAAAATCGATGCCTTTCATTGTGGCAGCTACCTGTAATCGATTAGCTAACTAACTTACTTACAACATTTTGAGTGTGTCCAAATACTTGTTCACAAAATCTGGATTATCTCCAATTACAGGAGTTATTTTCATATTATTTTCTGTCGTTTCTCATGTGTGTGATTATAATCAAGGATTCGGACCTCACATCCTAATATAAGAGTTTCTGCTTAGTAAAAAGGTTCTTTACATCTCATCAATATATGTCTCTAGTGAAGTTCTAGTGATTCAAGAACAAGGTTTCTAAATTGGTTCATATATATATATTCTTCCGAGAATTCTAGTAGTGTGGTTGTCAATAATGGGTGGAATTGGTGAATGTTACACGTGTGTCACTTAAACCAGCCTATGACGGTCGTCAACCCCGTAAATGTCCAGACTTCCATATTCTTCTTCATCTTTGATGAGATGTCAAAAAATAATATGAAACTCGCAGGGGTAGACAGCGAGAATAGAACGCCGTACTTTTCTGACTTAGCAAACCTTATTCGCCTCTTACACATTCATTCATATTATATTTTTATTTGACTTAACTGATTTCAGTGCACAGTTTACTCTGCCCCCAGCAATTTTTTCTCCTTTCTTTGAAATCATCAAGTGAATTTCTTGAAATAGTGAAGGATATTGGTACCATAAACCAAGCTAGGAGACAAAATGCCGAAGCTTTTTCTAGTGGAACGGAATGTCTGTTGACGACAAAAGTAAAACAAAATACATTAAGTGGTATTATAACGCTTTGAGGCTATTAAAATATGTATCCACCGAAGGATGTTGAGAATATCCTGATTAGCACAGAGAGAATTGCTCACAACAATCAAGCTCCGTAAATCTTGGTATTTTGGTCACATAATGAGAGGTGAAAAGTATGCCATCCTACAACTGGTCACAAAAGGGAAGATTAAGGGTCGCAGAGGGGTTGGTAGAAGGCAGCTTTCCTGGATTCGGAACATTTGATGCTGGACCGGGATGAGAGATGTGGAAGAGCTGTTTCGTACAGGGACAGACAAGGTTTCCACCAAATCATCGTCAACGTAAGACATTTATTTGAGCACTAACATAATACCTTTTGACATTCTACCAACTTATGAGATTACAAATACAATGCTTCAAATAATGTTTAAAACGACTCACAGCAACACCATACCGATTTTTAACAAAGAAATTCAGAATCATAATACACGAGGACATAACAAAATACATGTGGAGCCGATAAACACAACTAAATTTGGAGTAAGGTCCTTATAATATATTGCCAATACCCAAAATAACCAGCTGCCTGACATATATAAAATAAAACCCATTCGGAGATCCAAAATAAATGATCTGAGAAGGTACTTTATGGAAAGATACATATGTAGTGATTAGTCATATTTTCTTATTTCTTTTTTACCTAATGTTTTTCATATTTTCTCATTTGTTATATATTCACATTTTTTATATTTTCTCATTTGTTTATTTTAAATATGCTTCTTACCTTATATTTTTCTCATTTATTTCTTTTAAATATGCTTCTTATGCCTATTTACTATACCTGTTTATTGTTTTTATATTTTGCTATGTATTAGTATTAGTTTTGGTTATTAAAAAGTCCTTTTTGTTACTTTATTATTTGTGTTCCAGTCTTGTTAACCTTAATCCCGTGTCCCAAAACGAGAAATAGAAATTACTCATCGGGAATATGATATGTATATATGACTTATGTATGTAATATGTTTTGAAAAAATAAAAATAATAAATAAACGTCGGGGGGACCCGGCAGGACACATGAAGAAGAAGAATAAGTGATATAATACAAGTGTTTATTTTTTTTAAGGATTATATTCAATAAATATTATAAGTCCACCTACCTACTAGGTACCCTTATAATATTCAATAAGTATTATAAGTCTACCTCTACATGAACTGAATTCACATCCCCATCACTCGGGTCACAGGTTAGTGCAGTCAGGCTGTGATTGATGATACAGCCTGACTTTCTCCCCCTTGGGGTATGGAGACACCCCCCTCAACAGGAAGCCACCCTAACCATCAAGGTGACACGTCGCGAGGGCGGGGTACAACCACCCAAGTGAGAAAAATAATGTAGTAAATAAATTATTGCATGTTTTAAATTCATTCCATCGCGTCTTATACAGGGTGGCGCGACTAGGACTGAAGGAAAACATGTTTAATATATTCTGATATTAATGAAATATGTATGGGAAATATTATTACCCATTTATCTTCCTTGGCTCCTGTTACGGATGAAGACTGCGTTTTTTTTTTAAACGATTATCTTATATAAATAGATATGTACAAGCAATGGTATAAGCAATGGTTAATATATGGGAGATGTTACATTTAATATTATAGATTGCTTTTGGATTCTCAAAGTACATAGTTGGTTAAGGCAGGATATTCGATAGAACGCAAATTAATTTTCTTTTAACCTGGGTAAAAAAAAATATTTTGCGTGCTATCGCTCAAAATTCAATAGCGTATTTTAAATTATATATTTTTTTTGCTAAAAATAGGTACCGTTTTTGTATCGAAAAAATAAGTCCTTCCTCGAAATGAATGTATTATATATTTGGTGGTTGAATGGTGGTTTGAATGGTTATATATATTTTTAGATTAAAACCAATATTTTTAGCTTTTCCACTTTATTTTTATTTGACCAGTGACCGGGTTTCGTCGTTACCGACATCATCAGACTGGTTTACCAGATAATGTTATATATATATGTAATAATACCGACATCATAGACCAGTCTGATGATGTCGGTAACGACGAAACCCGGTCGCTGGTCAAATACGAATAAAGTGGAAAAGCTAAAAATATTGGTTTTAATCTAAAAATATATTAAAAATGCAATTCCATCACGAAGTGTCAGTGGAAAATATAAATCTATGAATGTATGGTTTGAAAAGAAAAGTAATATTGAAAGTTAAGGAGTAAAAATTTAAAAATGTTTCTTCAATATATGTACATTCCAAACAAAACAAACAAATTCCAATACATATTTTTTTTTAAATGTGCGCGGAAACGCCTGAACGCCTGTTTTTCAATTTTTTATGCAGCTTATACTTGGGCCTTTTATTTTATACACAACATTTTGAGTGTCCAAATACTTTTTTTTGATTTCTGAAAAAGTCAAGCAATGTTGAGATGTCAAAAATGTAAAACAAATATTTCACTTATAGAGTATATATGTATTACTACAATTACACTTTTAAACTGATTTGGAAGTAAATAATTACTTAATTATTGTGATTTGATATGAGCAATTAAAATCAGCTTACAATAAATTAAAAAAAAACCTTAAAAGTTACAATGGCCGTGACTTTGAGAACCCTTCTCGGGTCACCGGAAACAATAGTCAGCGCTTGCCGTTAATAAGAAGTCGCTGTTAATAAAACGTTAAGAGTCGAATTAAAAGTGAGTAACCATTAACGCACCTAGTAATTAAGTGGTAACGTGGCGTGTAAACAAACGTGTATTCCGTCTTCCTTCCTTGCCCAAGTGGATACTTTTTTTGTTTTCATATTAATGCTGTCTAAAATAATTTACGAACAGTTCAGACGGTAAATTTTATAATTGTGAGTCTCCGATGATTTCACTACTTGATAACAGATGTCAGGGGTATTCAAATTATTATAAATGTCCCAACTTTAGATGAAACGTCTATCATTTTTATATATAAAATAAGATGAAAATCTGTACATCCCAGGGATTACGATCCGATTTCATTGATCAATTTGGTACTGATTTTGTCACATTGTGGTAAAATCTAAAACCAACTAACTAACCATCACGCCGCTTCTCCGCAGGGGTAGGCAGAGAGAATAGAATGCCACACCGCTCTGTCTTTGCAAACATTCTTCGCCTCTTTCACGTTCATGCATCTCCTCATACATACCCGAAAATTGTTTCGACTCCTAACCTTACCGCTTTCAAATATTTGACATACCTGATCGTGCCAAGTTTTTCTCGGTCTACCTCTGCTCCTTGTTTCAATTACATTCGCCTCATAAATTTGGTTTACAGTTCTTTTCTCACCCATTCGATCTACATGTCAACACACCTTTCTTAATTTTATCGATAATGCATATCGCAGCTTTGCATTCCTTCATTATTTCACTATTCGAACATCTATCAAACATCGTAAAATCTATGCATTTTTAATTAAATTTTACGGGAATACGTCAAAACACATTTCCCAATAGATTTTATGAAAAAGTAGTATATACCAAGTAAAACTTAAATTAAAAATGTAATTATTTTCTGTGGTTATCTGTTTTTTTACATTTTTAAAAAAAGTTTTAGTGGGTAAATACCATAATATCTTAAAATATACTGTGACACGTGCTTCTATGCAATCTGCATCATTTTCAGACATCGTATATGAAACTAAGTCAATACTTTAGAGTTAGTTGGTAAATTAAAATTTCAAATAAAAATATATATTATCACAGAATGACTGCCGACATAATAAATAATGAAATTTTGTTGTTCAAGTATTTTTTTAATGAAATGTTTCTCTACCCATTACGGTAATTGATTTGGAAACACCTGAGCCGTCAGCGAAGAAATATTAGCGGCTTCTTTGATTTGACAAGCTAAGAAATTTAATTAATTTCGCGAGTTTTTCTTATGGTGTTATTACTGGACTTTTCCCGCATATTATTGCAATGAAAATAAGAATAAAATAAGAATAAATAAATGCCGTCTCTCTCGTTTGCTTTTAAATTTCGATTTATACATCAACCGAGATGGCGAGATACGTTCGCCGTATAAAGAAACACATACAGATGTATATTTATTTTAATTATTAAATAGGCAATAAATCACGTGGAGTGAGATAAAGTTGGAAATAATGCATTAAGTATTGACTTTTGTAAGTAATCAACGTCTTCTCTTTTTCGGTCAGGGGCTTTCAATAATAAAAGTTAAACTCAGCGATATTAAATGTTTAAAAAAAAGAGAAATATTTGTGTTTTTATTATTTACAAAAACACTTAAATTTCTATTTCTATGAGCCTAAGCGGCTCATTATAATAAATAGGCATCAAATTGTGGTTGAATGGGTTCAAACCGTTAATCAAATCAAATATTTTCAGTGTGTTCAAATCATTGCTCACAAATCTTGGTTTGTTCACTTACGAGTATATATATATATATATATATATATATATATATATATATATATATATATATATATATATATATATATATATATATATATATGTATAAATATATATATATTTATATATATATATATATAAATATATATATATACACATATATATATAAATATATATTTATATATATATATATATATATATATATATATATATATATATATATATATATATATATATATATATATATATATATATATATATATATATATATATATATATATATATACATATATATATATATGTATTTATATATATATATATATATATATATATATATATATATATATATATATATATATATATATATATATATATATATATATATATATATACATATATATATATATATATATATATATATATATATATATATATATATATATATATATATATATATATATACATATATATATATATATATATATATATATATATATATATATATATATATATATATGTATATATATATATACATATATATATATATTTATATATATGAAACACGTGTACCAATAGATTTTTTTTTAAATGTGGTTATAACGAAGTAAAACTTAAATAAAAATGTAAAAAAACAGATAACCTGAGAAAATATTTACATTCTTAATCTTTATGTTTTACTTGGTGAATATCACTATTTCATGAAAATCTATTGGGGAATGTGTTTCGACGTATTCCGCATCATTTTCAAATACCGTATTTGCAAATATTTTATTTATATTGAATATTTAAATTGCATGTAATCGAAGGGGCATCAATATCTATATTTTTTCTACCTTTTCTATATCTACCTTTTCCCTAAGATACAATTATTTCATATGAAATAATTGTATCTTAGGGAAAAGGTGATTAGATATTTTTAGCTTACTTTAGTTTGAGTATGTAAAAAATATAGATATTGATGCCCCTTCGATTACATGCAATTTAAATATTCAATATAAATAAAATATTTGCATACGTGGGCACACTTATGTAAGAGTATGTAAGTGTACACGAATAAACGTCAATTTTTATTTACTCTGATGTAGAAATTTATACGAAATCGATGAGCATAGTTTATGGCCACGACGAATTACAGTACCACGCTTGTCATTAAACTAATGCTCGTCCGTATGATTTATAATATGCAAACCATACAATATAAGGCTCCGGCATCTGGGATGAGAGCCGTTCTGTAATTACTGCCTTCGGACATAAACTTCACTCTCGACGTGAATATATGAATGGCTGAGATAATATTCATAAAGCATATTTCATTAAGCGATGTAGGACATAAATTTATGGTAAATTATGTCTGTATAGTATTTCTTAATAGAATGGAGACGTTATAATTTAAAGGCACGATAAACAATGGTAATAATTATAATGCATGGATACTAGAAACAGGGTTAGACTAAATTATAATAATATAACATCATCAAGTCTATAAAGGATGTCCCCAAAACTAGCACAAATTCATTTTATTTATGTATTTATTTATTGAACGGCTAATGCCTTTAACATCATACAAATATACAGTATCTGATATAAAAATACACTAATGAATTATAATATTAAATTATAATTATTATTTGTTTTCTATTATTATTATTTTATTAATTATTTTTTATATTAAGGCCCAGCATTAAATCGCAACTTAATTTTCTCTAAATCCAGGTAACAATTTACGTAATAGATTTTTTCGGTAGATGAAAAAATAAGTTTTTCTTTAAAATAAATATATGGTTTTGAAAAGAAAGAGTTATTGAAAGGTAAGGAGTTAAAAAATGTTATATTTATTTTTTCGGCAATTACTTTGTCGTAAAACATGTTAAAATGATTAAGGAAACACTTGTTTTTATACCACTTGAGTTTATTAATGACTATTATTATATGTTTTTATACCACTTGAGTTTATTAATGACTACTAGTTTCGAAAGCTAAACTTCCATCGTCATATTATTCAGACCTGACGATGGAAGTTTAGCTTCTGAAACTAGTAGTCATCAATAAACTTAAGTGGTTTAAAAATAAGTGTTTCTTAAATCATGTTTAAAAAAATATGTATTTTTTTGTATACATACCTACTTATATTCTAAAAAACAAAAACAAAAATATCCAATACACATTCTTTGAAAAAATTGGATTTGAGAAGACAAGTGACAAGTTATCGAAATAATCAGCGGATATGATTGATTAGATGCATGAATGTGGAAGAGGCGAAGATTATTTGCGAAGACAGATTGGTTTGGCGTTCTATTCTCTCTACCTACCCCTGCAGAAATAGGCGTTAGGGTTAGTTAGTTTTTTTTTAAATTGTTTTCATTTTATATCAACGATAATAATCGTTGGTAATTAATGCTTGCTCATGCTTGCCATTCAGATCTTGTAAAACAATAAATCAAAAATCTCTAAAACTTCCAATGTTGAATGACGTCATTTCTAAAATAGGTCCAACGCAGTTGGGAACAGCGTTATTCGATGGCACTGTTACAACTTTATATTCGAAAACATTAAGACAAATTTATAACAAGCGATATAAACACCCCCATAATGTCATAACTAATACCTGTTGCTTTGTTTGATAGGCGAACATACAAATGCAACAGCTCAGCTTATTTTAACTCATGTAAATTGGCTGAGCGCCTTGGAGGTGAGTTATGTTGGTTTTACCTGACAGGAGCGACTTTCAACATAACGCATTGAAGCCCGGAATTAAAGTTCATTCTTATAATCGTACTGTCAGGGTAATGAAAATTTGGGGTGGGATAATCAACCTTACACCTCATATGTCAATAAGTACATATATTGCAAGTTTCACCAATATATATTTTAATATATTTCATGTAATACTCTATGTCTAATTTATTTAAGTAAAATACTCTTTTTTTAATTTTCTTTTTTTATCTTCGTATGTTACTAAGTACATACCCACAGTGAAAATATAACTTGTACGTAAAGTGTATCTTAATAATATATGCTAAATGGAATGTAGAATAAATTAATATAATATCTCCATCAATATATTTTAAAGTAGCTTTAAATAAAATACTATTCTTTGATCTTCATGTCACTCAGTACATGCAGTGTAAAAATCACTTATAAATATCATGCATGATATCTTAATTGTATATGCTAAATGGAATAACGGATAAATAAATATCTAGTCTTAATCAATATATTTTTCAAGTTACTTTAAGTATGATACACTTTTTTTAAATATTTTTTTAAAATTATTATGTGTCATTAAGTACATGCAGTGCAAAATCACCTATAAATATCATTATATCTTAATAATATATGCTAAATGGAATGTTGAATGAATAAATATCATGTCTACATCAATGTATTTGAGAGTATGTATCTTTTGATATAACACTCTTTTTATCTTATTTTTTTATTTTCTTATGTCACTAAGTACAAGCAGTGAAAGTATCACATATATATGGTAAATATCGTAAGATCTTAATAATATACGTAAATGGAATTCCGAATAAATAAATATCATGTCTAATCAATATATTTTGGAGTTCCCTTTCATATACTTTTTTTTTTAATTTATGTGCAGGTAGCAACAAATCTATTTTTTTAATATTTATTTACATGTGATAAATTTCTGAACTCGTTGGTTATGAGAGATGTATCTTACGATGAAACTTCCGCAAAATATATTTCTTTTAAAAAAAACCTGAAGAAATAAAATGTGAAACCGATTTTACAACACGTAGTCTTACAATATAATATACACATATGAAGTTCCCTTGACTTGATATTTATTAATTATGTTAACGTTATCGCTGTTATATAAATTACCCATAAAAATTATCGCTATCATTACCGCATTTCCTCAAGCGTAAATTATTTGACCGTTTTTTAACTTTATTATTTATAATAATTCATACAGGTATCGTGCATACAGTCGCTGTGTTTCAAATTGTTTTTTTTTTTCTATAATAGTCTTACCTGTCATAGGCTTGTTTACGTGATCACTTTACACAACGACACTACTCAATTTTCTCAATTAAAGTTATATTTATGATTTCATTGAAAAGGTCTTTCGTTTACTGTTTCTTTGGTTTTCTGATGTCAACCATAGATGTCGTGAAAATAGCACAAGGGAGATATTTTAATTGAATATATATAACTTCCGAAATTTTAATAGTGTAATTGTCAGTCAACCTTTGACAGGACATATGCCCTATAAATTCTCATACCATATTTTCTGTATTTATATTGAGATATCAATAAAAATGTTGATATACTTAACTAACTCCTAAGTGGACCAAAATCCAGAAATTCTATTTTTTTCAGATACATTCAAAATAAATTGAGGATCAATTAAAAGAAGACAATCTTCTTCTTCTTCTTGTAGGCTTTGTAGCCTATTTTTATGAGCGATTAGTGCCCTACAAGACAAGCTTTACCTTGGTGTTGTTACTATTTTCTTTATTGCAACTGCAGACAGTTGGTAGAATTCCATATTAAATTGTTGGGTAATATATCCAAAGTAAAACAAGGTTTGTTGGATTGAATTCTACATTTATTTATACATATGTTAATACGTGACATGTATTAACATATACATAAATAAATATAGAATAAGATAATGTCCTAAGAAGACGAAACGGGTCACGTATTAACATTAACATAAATAAATGTAGAATTCAATCCAACAAACCTTGTTTTATTTTGGATATATTACCCAACAGTTGCTATTTTGCATTAAAGATAAAAACGAATGCCCGGACTGAGGGTGTCAAGACGATTAATTTAACAAAGTGATAATTACACAACCCCACCAGATCTGTGCTACTTTTATTGTCGGCGCATGATTTATCTCAATCTCGTGTGGGCGTAGATCTGAGTTATCGGCTGGACCCGGAGGAAAAATAAGCATAAATATAAATTGTGATTGCTTAATGATACGGTTGTTAAATATGAAAATAATTCGGCCCGCTTCGCTCGATATAAATTACTGTTTATTGAGCATGATAGCCAACTAAAGAAATAAATAATAAACCTTGTGCGCAGTTGCTATAATGTTCCGCGGCGGTTTGCGTTAATTGCGTTTCTGACTCTCAAAGGGATACTGATAAAATCTTTCAATAGATTTTTGATAACTTTATAATGACACGTCTACCCTTATCTTACTCAGCAATAAATACACTTTTGAATAATAATAATGATTTATGGACATTTCTTTTTTATACGCCTCCACTTGTTTGCGACTGATTTTGGCTCTTTCCAACAATGAACATGGCAAAGATAAAAAATAAAATTAAAAAAGTACACAGAGAAAGGTAAAAAAATCAATAATTAACTAAAAAAAGGAAATATATTTATATTTTTATTATTTTTTGACATCTCATCAAAGATGAAGAAGAATATGGAAGTCTGGGCATTTACGGGGCTGACGACCGTCATAGGCTGGTTTAAGTGATCACTTTACACACGTGTAACATTCACCAATTCTACCCATTATTGACAACCACACTACTCAAATTCTTGGAAGTTCTGTATATATGAACTAATTTAATTTTATATTTAAAGATAATAAAACAACTATGTATTTTTATGATCGGGATTCATCGCTACCGACATCATCAAAATATAATGGGAGGTTAGATAAAACAAATTGATATATATGTTACACAACAAGGCAGGGATGGAAAACTATGATTTTTATGTATTTTTCTGAAAACATGAAAATATGGTAAGGTTTTAAGAAGGGTTTTAAACTGTCTGATATCAAATAATATATAAGTAGGAAAAACTCCATTTTATTAAATAAAATGCAGTTCCGCCAAAAATCGGATTCAACGGTGCATAGAGCACTACATTCAATAGTTTTTTTAATGTTTAAATTTATTTAATTTTCTTTAAACCCAGGTAACATTAAACGTGATTGCATTTTTTGCTCAAAATACCGTTTTTTTATTAAAAAAATGTGTTTTTTTTCAAAATAAAAAAAATGGGGATAAAATGATGAAAAATATCAATTTGCTAAATTTCAATTTATAATGTAAAAAATAGTACGCAGACAACACGTCAGGCCTCTCACGCAGCCGGTCGCGTACTGTGTTTGTATATTTGAGAGTATACCCTTAAGGCAAGTTTATTAATCCTGCACTGGGTCTATATCAATATTTTTATGTACGCACATATATAAATATATATTTCAAATAGGTATGTACTGATGTAAAGTTTGTCTAACGCAAAAGAAGTATGTACCATATAATGTGTTGTGATATTTCATGGCGAGGCCCCGCCGCCTTATCGCACGTCCAATCTGAGTTGACAGCTGACGTTAAAAACTTAACATGACAGGTTTAGTACAAAATACGGCTGTGTCAGGAAGTGCGAGCCGAATAAGGCCCGAGATTAATTTGACGATAAGTAAAGCGACACATTCGCTGAAAACTAGTTTGCTTTTGGTTTTGTTAATCACAAAACAGTGGGTAATTACCCGACATCACGGTGACGTGGGTGAGTAGGGGCAGGCAGAGAAATTAATATTATCTCTCTGACGCTACTATCGGAGTAACAACTTACAAGTTTGGCTTCTTATTTCCATAAATTTTGAGTGTAAACTACTTGTTCGCAAATCTGTTTTTTTAAGGAAATATTTATGTTTTTATTTTTTACATATATATTATTATTTCTAATCATACTATTTCTGTGAGCCTAAGCGGCTCATTTTTATAAAAAGGTCTCAAATTGTGGTAGTGGGTTCGAACCGAGAAACTCTGACTTAAGAGTCCGCGACACTAACTACGGAGTTTCTTCTCTTAGGAGTTATTGTTAGACGATGTAAAAATACTTTTTCCGCCTCTGTAGTATGATGGTCAGCACGCAAGGTGATCAGCCTCCACTTCAGGTACCAGTCCAGGGTAATACTGAATAAATATTAGAATAAAAAAATCACTTGTATTTATTAGACCCCCCTCTGAGAATCGAACCCGGGACCTCCAGAACAGTAGCCGAGCGGGCTGACTATTACACTACGGAGACGAGCGAAACATAAACATATTAAATAAAAAGTAAATTTTTTAATATATTAAATAAAAATAAAAAATGTGATTAAAATCCAGGATTCGGACCTCACATACTAATATAAGAGTTTCTGCTCAATAAAACGCTTCTTTTCATCTCACCAATATATGTATGTCTCTAGTGATTCAAGAACAAGATTTATAAATTAGTTCATATATTTAGAACTTCCAAGAATTTGAGTAGTGTGGTTGTCAATAGCGGCTAGAATTAGTGAATGTAACACGTGTGTAATGTGATCACTTAAACCAGCCTATGACAGTCGTCAGCCCCGTAAATACCCATACTTCCACATTTCTTCTTCATCTTTGATGAGATGTCAAAAAATAATATGAAAAATAAAACACCCAAAAAACGATGTAAAGTATGATGATTTAGATCAGTGTCGTAGTACGCTGAGCGCTGCGAACTATTTACAGAAATTCTTTTCCGCCAATTAGAATCAATGGGCTGTTTGACAAACCTTTCATAGCTCCTGACAACCGTTCACAATGTACCGCCGTGAGTTATGACTTCCGCTCTTACATTCGTATTATGATACTAACATTATAATAAGAAATAATAATGCTTCTCGGTATTACGTGTCGGCCTGTAAGGCTACGAGAAATCACTCCAGCCGAGTGACAGTTTAATTAATATGTACACAATGAAGTTAAACAAAATATTTGATCTAACGCTTTACTTTGTTAAACACGTTTATAATGAAGTTACAAGCTGCTGTTTACGAACTTTCTGTTTTAAAATTGATAATGAAAACACCTTTTTGATAATTCTATCATAATTTGTAATTATTGTTTGATTTGCTTCCAACCGAAAATATTTTCAATTTTCCTGCAAATGACTTAAAGTCTTTGATCAACATTTAAGTTCTTTATTTACGCCTAAGGCCCAGTATACGTTAAATTGTAACGTAATTTTCACTAAACCCAGGCTAGTTTTGACGTCATTGATTTATTTCTTAAAACACTAAATGCGTATCTTTGAAAAATATATGGTTAAAAAAAGAAAAGAGTTATTGAAAGGTAAAAAGTTTCAAAAAAGATATTAAAATATTTTTCAATATATTTTCTTATTTAAAGTCAATTTCAAATATATATATGTTTATTCTGAAATATAAAAAAAATGAGCGTGAACACACATCCAGCCCTTCGCATAGTGATTTGAACGCTCGAGATCGAAGCCTTAAATTAAATTTTTTGAAGAAGAAAAAACTGTCATTCAATAACATTTAGATTATGTAATTATAACGTTACATACATTCATAAGTGACTGAAATAAACTATTTTTTTATTGAAAAAATATTTTTTTCTTCGAAATAAATATATTGTTCTGAAAAGAAAAGAGTTATTAAAAGGTAAAGAGTTAAGAAAATACATTAAAATATTTTTTCAATATATTTTCTAATATAAAGTCAATTTTCAATATGTGTATAATCTAAAAACTGAGCGTGAACACACATCTAGCGCGTAGTGATTTGAACGCTTGAGATCTAGGCCTTAATTTTAAAAAAAAACATTAAGATTATGTATGTAATTATGACCTAACACACTTTCATAAGTGACACTGAAATACATTATTTCAAAATTTCACATTATTAAAAATGATTTTGAAAAATAATTCATAGTTTTTTTTACCGCATAAAAAAATTTAATTTAATTCCATTGAAAATTAAAACGTCAACTTTTGTATAGATCCCGGGGCGAAATTACAGAAGCATTCTACACATATTTCATGAGTTTGTAGAATGGTGAATGTTACATGTTTGTAAAGTGATAAAAATGACTAAATCCAGCCTCTGATAGGTTCTAGGCCCTGTAAATATTTAGACTTCCATAAACTTCTTCATCTTTGTTGAGATATCATTATGAATATCTTGTTAGTGGACAAACCCAGATTTGTGAAACAAAGATTTGGATAAACTCAAAAAAATACTTAAAGAGTAAACCATACAATAATGAAAATTTATGTATTTAAATTTTTTACCGGGCAGAAGTAATGTTAACGTTATTAACACTACATTTTTAACTTGTTAGGTTTCCGTATGGAATCACATCCCTAGCATTTAAATCGAACCCGTTTTAGATTTTTTTAATATGTATGTAATGTATGTAGTTAAATTTGAGGGTCCATGACTTAAGAACAAACATATAACATTAATTTGACTTGAATGGCTGTCATTGTAAATAGATCCTGCTGAACCCATTTATTGATTTCACTTATCAGATCTTACGTTTCTCTCTGCTTACCCTTGTTTCTAAACAGTGACAAGGTGCTGTCGTGTGTGTGAGTGAGAATGATTGATGTTCACCCATTTTTATACCGCCGAGCTACTTTCTACGAGACGGTAACCATAATTTATAACTATTATTTACAAATATGCCATTGAACCGTGATTTAGAATTTAAAAAATATTTTTAATAATATAGAAATACGTTCTTTTATCATACATATAATAACAAATAACAACCATGTGCCCTCACTGAGTTATCCCGTGCCGAGGGCACATTGTAAATAATCTTAATCATGTATAAAGTGATCACTAACCAGCATTTGACATCTCGTAAGCCCTGTAAATACTCTGACTTCCATATTTTTCATCATCTGTGTTATGATGTCAAAATGGAATTTCTTATTCGGAAACTTATTACCAACCACATTCGCCATTTTACTGTTCTTTCTTCACTCATTCGATCCACATGCCCAAACCATCTCGACATACCATTCTTAATTTTAACGGTAATGCTCATCTCAAATATCTGTCGTACATCATTTTAAGGCACATTTGTCTGAGAGATGCGTTTCCCACTTTCATCTTTATTTTGCCAACTCAGCCTTCATTCTTTCCTTATTTCACCATTGGAACATCTGTTATACATTGTTTTACCGCATATTCTTCTGAGAAATCGCATTCCACCTGCATTTAATCTACTTAAATCGTCCTTTTGCCCACTCCATGCTTCACTCCCATACATTAGGGTCGGAAACATATTTTTTATTATTATTAATCATAGTCCCATTTTGCTCTGAAATGTGGTGGTCACCCCACACCCCAGTATTCGCTTATTACCTCTACAGAATTGTAAAGTAACCATTATCAATCATAGAATATTAGGACCATCAATCACCGAAGTTGTGTGCCAGAAGGCCGCCGTACTGCTGTACAGTGTACGTTCTACGTTTGATTGACGTCTCTAGACAACACGTATGATGTGTACAGAGTACGTTCAACAAAAAATATTCCTATTCATTCGTTAATTAGCGCGGATTTTCAAAAGAGATCGCCTCCACGGTCGAAACAGCCCGGCTAATTAATATGTATCCGTGTAACTTGAGGTGGATACTTTTCACAACCAATTATTATGACTCTTTATTTACATTTGAATGTTGTAATTCAGATTGAGCCAACGTTGCCTCATTTGTGTTTTTTCTTGAAAGAAACCGTTTAAATTTCAATTAAAATCCTTATTAATTTAAAGTTATTTACCATTATTATTATTTATTTTGGATACTATGAAAAAGTTTTAAATTAAAAATACTCTACAAGTAAAAGGTTTTTTATAAAAGTTTAAAACAGTATTTATTAATTTGATTTGATACAGTATTTATTTATTTGGCAGGTATGTATGACGAGATGCATGAACGTGGAAGAGGCGAATAATGTTTGCAAAGACAGAGTGGTGTGGCGTTCTATTCTCTCTGCCTACTCCTGCGGGGAAGTGGCGTGATGGTTAGTTAGTTAGTTTGTTATTTATTTGAAATTAATTATTAATTATTAGAAAGAAACGATATGAAGAAAAAAGATTAGCAACCTACGTACCTACTTGCGACTTGAAAAATGACTTATCTAGGACATGACTTCATACACTTAAATATCATATTATTTTTTGACATCTCATCAAAGATGAAGAAGAATATGGAAGTCTGGGCATTTACGGGGCTGACGACCGTCATTGGCTGGTTTAAGTGATCACTTTACACACGTGTAACATTCTCCAATTCTACCCATTATTGACAACCACACTACTCAAATTCATGGAAGTTCTATATATATGAACCAATTTAGAAACATTGTTCTTGAATCACTAGAACTTCACTAGAGACATCTATTGGTGAGATGTAAAGAAGCTTTTTATTGAGCAGAAACTCTTATATTAGTATGTGAGGTCCGAATTCTGGATTATAATCACACACATGAGAAACGCCAGAAAATACCATTTTCATTTTTATTATTTAAGCTTATAATTTGACCAGATAATTTATTTACAACATTTTGAGTGTGAAGATGAAGATGAGTATGTATATCATGTGTGTATCAATGTGTGTAAAATACACCAACGAGCAGTTAATAAGGTTTGTAGCCAACTCTAAGTGTAGATATCGGACGTTTTGCTTCTAAATTATTCAAACATGTACCTCAATCAATTCTCCAGTCAATTAAACAATGCTAGATGGAAATAATGACGTTTAAATCGTCCCCCTGCCAGCGTTTATCGCCATCGATCGGCGGCGGAATGACGTGTACATACAAACGGTTTAATGAATAATAACCGGAGATGGTCACTTTTGACAAGGTGTCACCGTGACAAGGGGTGAGTGACGGCTTGTCACGTTTGAATAGAACACAAATATCACAAAAAAACATGTCACCGGTCAATACAAATGGCTTTGTAATACTGTCAACCCTTTAAGCGTATTTTTTTAAAAATAATTATTTTATTATAAATATTTTTCATGTCCAGGGTAATATTAAATCAATATTAGAATGAAAAAATCACTTATATTTATTTTACTCCAGTACCTATTGAAGCAGAGCGTGCTGACCATTTATATTTGAAGCATTAACTTTGTGGCTAGTCATTTTTACACGTTTACTTTTTATACCAAATATGTAAGTAATTTCATTGTATAACCACTCACGGAGAGTGGTTTTATACTAAAACTACTAATATTTGTGTTAAAGAAAATAATAAATATTATTTATATGGAAATGTTATTGATGTGAAGTTTTAAAGGCGGCGATTCAATAAACGCTTTTCATACGAGGATAGATAGTGAAATTTCCAGTCAAATTTCGTTACATGAGAAAGAAGAAAGATATAAGGTAGAGAGAAAGAGAGTTATAGGTATATTCTGACACCACGCGAGTGGAGAAAAAGAGACCGACAACATAAAGATACAGGACGATAGGATAAGATAGTGCCGCGCTATGTAGATATAGGTACAAGTTGGAAGCTATATATAAACACCTGAGATACCACACGTTGTAAAAGTAATATTTATAATTGTGTTTTAACTAACCCAAAGAATCAGCAACAAACTCCGGAACTACAATATATGCAATTTCGTTATCGCGAAAATATCGAATCGCGGACCTGCGACATGTTGTAATACAACTGTATCAATAGAGAATTTAAATTTTTTACACAGATGGATATTTTCAACAGATGGCGCTGCCACTGCTGTCAATAAAGCTGTTTTTCTTTAAAAATACATTTTGAATAGATTTGAACGCCTTTCATATCAAAAACGCACTCATTCGAATACTGCGTTGTGTCAAATTTTCAAAGCAATCGTTGAATAAGTTTAGGAGATTTTGAACCAATTAATATTTACACTTTTATTAATATAGATTAAATGAAAATTGTGAAAGTAAAGTATAATTAATTTTGAGACGCCAAAAAAGGTCTGAAATTCATTGAGTTGAAAAAAAACAATAAAACGATGAAATCTATATACGTATTGAGTGATTTATGCTATAATAATAATTCATCTTGTCTCTTGTTAGTGCATTTTTATTCTACTACAGGCGTACGCAGGACGTCGGTATATGTAATAAAATCGATCAAGGACTTATACGTATAGGATGTGGTTTTTGTATCGTTCAATATCCCGATGATTAATAATGAAGGCTTCATTCCTCCATATCATTTTATTACCCGTTAATTATCCCCAGTCATCAACGTTTCTGTTGATAAATTCACGAGGATAAATCAAACTCCTATACGCTTTGGATACATTTCTTTTTATTCGTCATTATAATTTATGATTAAAAAATGCCGCCCGGCCGTAATTGGGCAATAAATAAGAGGAAAATATAAACCTGCCATCACAATGGGGCATATATAATAGGTAATAAATGATTACTCTTTATGGCAGTGAATTATACGCGTTTACGAGACGGATTATAAAAGTCTATAGCCGCATAAAGTTGTAGGTATATTATCTTAACAAACTTTTGATAAATAATATAAATCTTTACAGACTAGTATTCATTATTGCTATGTACTCGAGTGCTGCACAGTGGTGCCTTTTAATGGTAAATTTTACAGTATTTTCACACTGTTTATTATATACATAACACATTTAATGTCCCAAGAAAAATCAAAGAATCATAAGTGTAAGTAACTGCATTGCTAACATTGAATTGTATATTCTCTTGCCTTTAAGGTCCAGTATTCGTTAATTTGCAACTTAATTTTCTCTAAATCCAGGTAACATTTAACTTAATTGTTTTTTTTTTCTAAAAACACCGTATTTGCATAGAAAAACAAATTCGTCTATCTTCGAAATAATTATATGGTTTTGAAAAGAAGATACATAGTTATTGAAAGGTAAGGAGTTAAAAATATATATATGCAAATATATTTTTTCTATATACTTGTGTTTATTCTAAAAAACTAAAAATATCCAATTTACATTCTTTAATAAAATCGAGCGTGAACAGACATATGACCTCTCTGGTCATCTCCGGTGGAATGAATTCTGTGCTTGAGAATATCCCCTTAACGAGATACAAAAAAATGTTGCATTCAAATGAAAATGAGTAATTAAATTAATCACTTTATATTATGTTAAATAATTTACATGTTATATGAATCTTAGAGATGTGCACATTTCACCTCACATATTGAAAATAAATAAATAAAATAAATATAATGAATCCAAAAATAATAAGTAATTTTTCTCATCTAGTAGTTTCAATGTCTAGAACAGGAAAAAAAATAGTAATAATGATGAAATTAGACGATTAAACGGCCTTTGTCTATAAAATGAAGCGATATTGTTTAAACAGTTCCAATTAAAGGAGAACTTAAATAAAATTATTACCGTATGATTAAATTATGTATTACTAAAACACAACTATATAATTAGTCTCTTGATATCCTAAAAACAACGAAATCGATCATCAATTTAATTATGTAATCGATCTTTCAATACCTTATTTTAAAATATCCGCATTTTTATTGAATTTTATAATATATTGTAAATTACCAATGGTCCTGTGAGTTTTAGAAAAGGCACCATTGTGCGGTGTGTGGATTTGAGTATATTTGTGTTTTTACGATTTCATTGGAGTTATTAAAAAAATGTTTATATTACTCCATTCTCTATCATAAGAGATTTATAAGCCAATTTTACCAGACACCTTGATTTCTATTGTTTATGGTACGCCGATTTTATTGAGGAGGTAAAACGATAAAACGTGTAGGTTTAAAAAAAAGATTTTGTTTGATCTTTTATAAGTATTACAGGAACATGACTGTAAAACGCTATTTATAATTATTATGGTTGAAGTTCTTCCGACCATAATCTAATTCAATTAAAACGTAGAATGATAAGTGTTCTGAAGATTTTGATACTTTGTGATACCATAATTCTTCTTCTTTTTCTTTAACCTTCTGTCCTTCAACGCTGAATATAGACCTCATCCGTATCCTTCCATTTTTTTCGGTCGGTAGCCGCTTGTAGTCAGTTTTAACTCAAGATAATTCCATAAGAAAAAATATTAAATTTAGTCATAATTTGAAAGGTTCATAGGAAAATATTTTATTATATTTTTTCTAATTTATAATTATATTTGTATCCTGAAAAATATGTGACTTTCATTCAAATTTCATTTAAGAACTCCTTTTTCATTAATTACTTGTGATAATATCCATCCATTTTTCATTTAAGTTTAACTAACTAACTAACTAACTAACCATCAGAGGGTAGGCAGAGAGAATAGATCACCACACCACTCTGTCCATGCAAACATTCTTCGCCTCTTCCACGTTCATGCATCTCCTCAAACATACCCACACCATTTTTACGACTCCTAACCTGACCACTTTCAAGTATTTGGCATACCTGATCGTGCCATGTTTTTCTCGGTCTTCCTCTGCTTCTTTTTCCACTAACATTCGCCTCATAAATTTGTTTTACCGTTCTTTCCTCACTCATTCGTTCTGCATGTCCAAACCATCACAACATACCTTTTATAATTTTATCGATAATGGGCATGTATGACTAGATGTATGGATGTGAAGGAGGCGAGGAGTGTATGTCAGGACAGAAGAGTGTGGCGTTCCATCCTCTCTGCCTATCCCTGCGGAGAAACGGCGTGATGGTAGTAGTAGTAGTAGTAGCTTATCTCAGCTTTGCTCAGATTTAAGTTTCACTTGGTAAAAAGCTTTTTTTTATTGTGATATGGAATGCGTCAATCCAACAACACATTTAAAAATAGTGTTATTTACTAAGTAAAAATAAATAATACAAAAAAATTAACTGCTTTTTCATTACCATAATTTTGGATTTCAATGTTTTTCTTACTGTAAAAGTAAATAAATTTGATACTTATATTTTGTTAGTAGGTACGTTAATCAATTTAAACGGCGGTTTTCCAATTTTTTTTCATTAAATATTTTATAATTTTTCGTCATTAATACATAATTTGTAAATGAAAAGTTAATGGTAGATGAAAAATGATTCCGCTACAGAAATTGAACAATTATTTTCTGACTTGCAACTCAGTAGTCATTTGACTGTCAATATTTCGTCAAATCATCGTTTGTACATAATCATTATCATTTTATGTTACATACAAATAAACATTTATTCCATTCAATCAATACAATTATTTCTTTGGCAAAAAAAAACTTAATTTTTAATTGAATACTTAAGTATTATGTAACTAAGCACATTAATTTAAGTAATACGTTATAATTCATAAGGAGAAAAATTTTACAATATTTTCAGTGTGTCCACTTTTTTTACAACATTTTGAGTGTGTCCAAATACTTGTTTAAAAAATCTGGATGATCTCCAATTACACGAGTTATTTTCATATTATTTTTTGTCATCTCATCAAAGATGAAGAAGAATATATAAAAGTCTGGGCATTCAATAAAAAGCTTCTTTTCATCTCACCAATAGAGGTCTCTAGTGAAGTTCTAGTGATTCAAGAACAATTTTTCAAAATTGTTTGATATATTAAGAACTTACAGGAATTTGAGTAGTGTGGTTGTCAATAATGGGTAAATTGGTGAATTTTACACGTGTGTAAAGTAATTACTTAAACCAGTCTATGACGGTCGTCAGCCCCGTAAATGCCCAGACTTCCATATTCTTCTTCATTTATGATGAGAAAAATAATATGCCTACCTCTTTGTTCACATTCAGGGTTTAAGTCTACTTAGAAGTTATTTTATAGTAATAAATATCTCAATTCAAATGAAGAAGAATATGAATGTCTGGGTATTAATGAGAAATTTTATTAAGTTATTTTATAGTATTAAATATCTCAATTCAAATGAAGAAGAATATGAATGTCTGGGTATTAATGGGAAGTTTTAACAAAAAATACTTATCTCAACCATGGTGCCGATCATATGAAAGAAGAAGTAAATTTAAACATAAATATCAGAATTCGGAAACTTGAGAACCTAGTGTTGTTGTCAATCATGAATAGAATTGGTGATTTCAATTTTGTATTTTTAGATTTGGCGTCAATATGTAGAACTCTATTTTAATTTATATATCAAATATTAAAATCAAACACTGATTTTTAGAGTCTACTAAATTATATTGTATTATTAAAATCACATTATAACAAAAAAAAACGTCTATTTATTACATTTGCAAACTATCAATGAATGCACCAAGTGTATAAAGTGATCACGAATATACGACATGTCGTAAGCCCTGTAAATATCGTGGTAACTTTATTCTTTTTAAATTTAAGTTTTACTCAATAAAAACCAGTATTTTACTTTTTTCAAAATTAAAAAGTAAAAGTAGAATTAAAAATGGATAGATTTTACCACAAAGTTACTGCCGAATAAATTGATGAAATTATATATTCTTCTTTATTTATATTGAGAAATAAATATTTTTTTTCAATGTAAAAAAAATTATAAACACAAATCTACTGTAATTATATAACTGGATAGTCACTTAATCTTCCTCTAGGATAATTATGCCATGCCTCTAGAACTGGTCGTAAGCCCTGTAAATACCTAGACTATCATATTCTTCTTTATCTATGTTAAGATATCGATAGAAAGTTTTCTTTTGAATTATACTACCATTTATAAACACAAATATGGTTTAATTATAAAATTGGAAAATTACTAAATCTTCTGTGGGAATAATTACGGTCATGCTTCTAGAATTTATTTATTACTATTTTATCGAGGAAAAAGTAATTAATATGTCATTTTCCCATATGAGTGAACTAAATTATAGTCCTTGCATGCCATTTTCCTATTAACTTGACGTGAATAGCTTAACTCCTTCTGAATATCGTAAATAATCCGGTTCACTGCTAACCGCTAACATCCACGGGTCAGTTAACCTTTAGATTAGGTCGAAACGTGTACATTTAATTCAAGGGTGCAAATGACCCTCCGGTAACGACTTCATTTGATAAAGTTGGATCGTAAACTTACAGGGTTGGAGCCGTGCTTAGATCGGAGATATTGTTATAAAAGTCGTTTTAGTGGAAATTATGACTCAATTAAGAAAATTCCGGGAAATGCATTAAATGAGTTCGTGAGAACTTTGTACAAAGTAACAATTAAATAATGCGTGTTTTGTTCAATAATTATTATTCATCGCATATTCATCTTTGTAAATACATTACCTACCAAAAAATGGTGTATTGTTTTATTTTTTGACATCTCATCAAAGATGAAGAAGAATATGGAAGTCTGGGCATTTACGGGATGTCAAAAAATCATATAAAAATAACTCCTGTAATTGGAGATAATCCAGATTTTGTGAACAAGTATTTGGACACACTCAAAATATCGTGTATAGTTTTAGTAAAAAGAAGGTTATTTTTATAATAATTCTAAATAACAACAAAATAATAGCGAAGGTAATGAATATATTTTGGTGAAATGCTTTAAATTAAATAAATTTTAAATACATTTTATCCAAAAGCATAGTTTTTTTTAATAAAAAAAAACCTTTTATAAGACAGCTTTTAAATTTATCATGGTAAAAAAACAATAATAATTGTAAAACGAGCTCCCTCCCTAAACACAAGTATCTACCTTATTAAAGAGGTAGAAACGTTATATTTGAAATGTATTGTATATTTACCAAATATTTATATTTGTATTTAAATATGTATCTTGTAAAAAAAAAAAAAATTTTGAGAACTACAGATGTTCTCATTAACAGGTGAGTTTGTAATAGTTCTCGAAAAGTATAATGTTTACACTAAAAAACTCATAGGTGGTCTTATGCCTAAGTATAATAAATAATAGTTAATACTATAAAATAATAAAACACTTACAAATAAGTTTTTTTTTTCATATTCAAAAATATATTTATTTATTTTATATTTGTATTTAAAACTTAATATTTCAATAATTAATATATTTTAGTTATAAAACTTATTGAAAAAAAGCATGCATCTTTCTAGTACATGTCTATTCCTGAAGATGACAAGGTTTTGGTTGAAACCGGTTAGAAAAAAGTACCAAAATTAAAAGTGGTTAAAACAAAATTTTAGTTTTAACGTTTAGTTTAGTTTAGTTTAGTTTAAAACGTTTAAAATAAAACTGCCTTTTGACAAAAAAAAACAAAAAGGTCACGAAAATGAATATAAATAGTAGTTTGAACAAATATTCTATTAGTTGATGTTTTTGCTTCAATACTGGTGATACCTCCTACATCCTCCAGATTTCATCACAGCGGGCGCAGTCAGCTACTTCAATACAAAAAGGAAATAATTAATGACCGCACCGAGCACGGGCCAATCAATCAATGTCTCAGAACTCTTTGATTGATGTCTCGATATTTGCATTCTCTTCGGCGTTCCACAGATGTCGGCCACGGCTAGGGTTGCCATTGCAAAGGAATACCCCTCAATGGTGCGAAAATAAAGAAAAAAATCTCATCATCATACAATGTGTATTTACATTCTTGCGGTTGAATGCAGAATACAGGACTAATGAGATTTTTAAGGATGTAGAGAACGGTGTTATAAAAAGTATTTTTTTTACTAATACTTAAGATAATAAGGTCAAATGTCTTTTTTTTAACATTCGTAAACATTCGTATAGGGAACGGTTGAACTGCTCCGTATCAAATATCAAATTGATGCAATGCTAAGTTGATTGTTAATTATATGACGGCAATGTGATGAATCCTTACGTTGCAGGTTCCAGTCCGGGGTAAATTAAATAAATATTTAAGTCAAAAACACTTATAATTCTTATGACCTCCTTGGAAATAGAACCTAGGACTTCAAGCAAAGTAGACAAACCTGGTAACCACTACGCTCTGGAGGCAAATATAATGTAGTCACTCATACTTGATAGAACGGTGGAAAATTTAAAAACAATACTTGAAAACGGAAACAGATTGATTGGTGTGGCGTTCTATTCTCTCTTCATACCCCCGCGAGAAAGCGGCGTGAAGGTTAGATAGTTTTAGAATACAATACATATTTTTTCAACATTGAGTTTTTGATCACATATTGCTCACTCCTTTCATGAACGTCATAAATCAAAAAACTTGATTTTTCAGGAGAACGTTTTTAAAGTTTAAAAATAAAACACAATGTTTTAAAAATAAATATCAAGTCACTTCTTGAACTTTTTACTGTGCAACAGATATTTTTAGGTAAAACCTGAAGGTTTTTTCTCCATTTGAAACATAATTAGTATATTTCAAAAAATAATTAAACAATAACAATTTCTACAAAATGCAAAAACAACACTTTCTGCCCTGTAGCGGGTAAATGTTAAGTTGAAAATATGCCGCTTTTGCTGGGATATAGTACATTTTCTAGGCATTCCGAAAACATGCACAAATGAAAATTGACGATTGGTTTATGACGTTCTTGAAAGGAGTGAGCGATATGATATATATATGTACATATCCGCGTATAATGAATAAAGAAAATAAAAATAACATTAAAAAGCTACCGAATTTTGGCAAAATTCATTTTAGAGACGTTTTTGTACATAAACTCGAATCGAAATTCAGGTGGAAAAGTGTTTATTGCTTTTTTGCAGTCATAAATCAGAGAATTTTCGACAACCCTGTTTCAGCCCATTCAAAGTTTGGATGTCATTTTTGATAGCGTGATTAATTTCTTTATTATTCACAAAAAACATTAATAAATTATTAGTCATCCCTCTCTCGCAATAAACAAAAAGCAAAGGCGATTAAAATAAAATATCGCCATTTCATTTTTTTATCTTGCGAAATGATCTTAAATGAATGGCTAGCAATAAATAAATCGAGTTTTTGCAAACACGCGGTCCAAGAGATGAAAAATGGACATTGCTCTTCAGTACATTTATGAAAAACAGAGGTTGGATATTAAAATATTCGATTTTTGACATATCAACATAGATGAAGAAGATTGAGGCAGTCTGGGTAATAACAGGGCTTACTACCTATCATTGGCTGGTTTAATACTTACTTGATATTGTGTCCTTCTCCTTCCTGCCAAATCTATTATTTTATATCATACCCTTTTTTTTAAATCTCTGAATGTTTTTTAATAGTTTTATAACATAAATGTGGAATCGTTTAATTGGCCTTTTTTTAAAGTGACTATTTTTTGTTAATGTAATGTAATGTTTATTATTGTTAAGTTAACTATTGTTTATTATATTTTTTTTATATGTAAGCTGTACAATTCCCGAAAAAATAAAATAAAATAAATAAATAAAGTAACACTCACCATTCTGGCCATGATTGTTTATACCATTTATTATTGGTAGTAAAGCCATAAAATTTCTAAAAAGCATCAACTGTCAAGAAACATGCAGTCCGACATGCCATTACAGACAAGAAGATGAAAACATATATTGAAAAAAACAAGTTTTCACAATTATATGTGTAATTAAAATATAACTAACATAAATAACAAACATCACGTAGCTTCCCCGCAGGGATAGGCAGAAAGAATAGAATGCCACCCTAATCTGCCTTTTGCAACAACCTTTAGCTCTTCCACATTCACGCATCTTCTCATATACACACGCTGATTATTCCGACTCCTGACCTGACCACTTTCAAGTATTTTACGAAATATTTGATCATACCAAGTTTTCCTCTGTCTTCACTACTTCTATTACTAACTATATTCGTCTTTCATTTATATATCTACCATTACATCGTTAAACTGTTAACTTTCGTATAGAAATTGAGCACAAGTAAACACTTACAAAATTTGATAATATTTAATGTTGGTTTTGGAACAGCCTGTACAATATTTGTGAAGATGCCTATGCACTCACAATTATCCATGAATGCTAGGCGTACATTATTATTTCCATAAATCCTTCTTCAGATTGTCTTTATATAACTCACTTGATTAATACTGTTAATCAATAACATCGGAATTGAGCAATGCGGCGTCTTAATAATTTATTACAAGACATTTCAGTTATCACCGATCGATTGTTCTACGCTTAATATTCATGAATAAAGGATGTACACATTACACGTGTTTAGATTTACATTTGAATATTCTACACGATCGTTTTTATTAATGGCTCTATAAATTGTGAAACGCAGGCTTTAACCTTACCCGTACTGATCATCCAAAAATTACACGTGATCCAATAGGGGGTACCAAAAGACCCCATATTGTATGGAAATCTATTACGCAGCTTGTAGTTAGTACCAACTAGCCGCCAGCTGAATCATACATGGCACGTCCGTTTCAACGCGCCGTCAAGCGTCGACTGAATGCGGCCATCCGATAAAGGATAGCCTGAAAATTGGATCAAATAAAAGTGGAGCAGTTTAGTTGTCTTGCGTTCTCCTTATTATAATATCAAATTTATTAGAGTGAAAAGAATAACATGTCACTATCTGACAAAAATATCAATAAAAATATTAGCACGCAGATCTCGTTTTTGGTGTTTCTATCATGATTTTTTTTAAACATCGATTTGAAATTATAGATCTCGTTTTTTTGTATTTTAATCAACATTTTTTTTAAACAACGATTTGAAATTATAAAAATTAAAGATGGATTTTTTTTTAAATATTCTGTTTAGTATTTAAATGATTACAAAAATATGGAGTAAGAAGCTCTTATAATATTAAAGTAAACGAATTTAAATTAATGCGTATATGGGGGATATCAATCCCCCTGCTAGGTCATTAATATTATTTCTTAATTGTTTTCTCAATGGATGTTTTTACCTCCTTAACAAGTTTCGAATCTCTATGACTGATAAAATTATTAGTTTCGAAACAAAATACAATGTTATGTTGACATTTCTGAAATAAAGTTTTCCTGTTTACCATTTTTATAGGTCAAACTGTACCGATACACGTTGAATTGTAAGAGTTATGTGAGTAAATTTGAATAAATTCGTAATGTGATTCATTTGTTCTTTTTATTTATTTATTTTTATTTTGATATAAGATTTCCATATTTGAATCATCTCTAGAACTAATACTTAATAAATATTTAGTATTTTATGAAAAAGGAAATAGTTGCTTTAAAATAAAAAGTAGTGTGTCACAATTCAAGGTGTCTTCCTAATGTACCATTTTTTTCATTATCAAGTGGTCTCTAAAATCCAAAGAATGTTACTATTACTTCAAAAATAATAAAAGTTTTTAATCATCGTATTTAATCCCGTTTTATTCCTATGTCGTATTTTTAACGAAT
>NW_028281169.1:917500-965000 GCF_059751285.1 Brachycentrus maculatus | reverse complement strand
TTCACCTCCCCGACGCATACACTTATCCTAACGGTTTTTACACTTTTGGAAGCAGTCCTAGAACTTTTGGAAGCAGTCCTAGAACAAATTTCAGTTCTCGATGGAGTGTTATCGTGAGCGTTATTGTTTCATCAGCTTCAGCCTATTCAGGTTTCAGCAGTCGAAGAAGAAGAGTTTTAACACTCTCCTTATCACTCATCGTTCACATTGTGTAATACCACAATTGAAAAATACTAATTATGACCACCGGTTTCAGAATAATCATTCCTTTAGTTTTTCATTCATAATAGTTTTTCGCCAAGCAATCTATCACTGTTCTTCCCTACCCACAAGATTTCGTTCTTTCTGACTTATTCTTGTTCCCCAAACTCAAAAGACCTTTGAAAAGAAAAATATATGAGACGATTCTCGGGATTAAGGCGAATGCGATGAAGGAGCTGAAGAACATCGTAAAGAAGCATTTCAGGACTGTTTAAAAAATTTGATTAATACCACTGTTTCTTTAAATCTATTGTGACAAATGTTTCGATGCATTCCGCATAATTTTCAAATACATTACCACAAAATGACTACCGAATGTGTCAGTGAGGTTTAATTTGTTTTAAATTTATATTTGAAGCACTAACTTTGTGATTTTCCATTTTATAATTTAAATTTAACTTTGTTTTAAAATCACTATAAGTATATATCTAGAAATATTAACATCCGTTGCAAAGAGCATACAAGATATCTTAATAATTATTATTATTCTGAATTTGCCAATGACTTAATAGAAAATAATCACTCATTTGATAAAAAATAAATGTCTAAATATATTACACACATGCAATATAGGACTCAAATTAGATTACTTAGAAAATTAGAAATTGAAAAGGCAATAATAATCATTTACAACTAATAAATATACAAGTAAATGAGTTTGCTAAAAATCTATTATTAAATATTTTTATAATATTATTAATAATCATCCCTAATCCCTTTTGACTGTGACTGCCAATCAACACAAAAAATAAAGCCACTTGAGATCTACCCAAGCTGCTTTCCCTAACCGTCAGAATATATTGAATTTTGTTTAAGTAGATAGTGTTTAGTATTAATCAGTCCTGATAAAGAAGCGGTTTGCTTCGAAACCGGTAGACATTATAATCAAGCTATAATAAAATATTTATAGTGATTTTGAATCATAGTTACATTTTAATTATAAAACGGAAAATTAAAAGTTAGTGCTTCAAATATAAATTATATTTATGATGATTTTAAAACAAACTTACATTTTGATTATTTAACTTTTATATTTATCATTCCCGCAATACGCGAGTTTGAGGTCTTTCTTGAAGTGGTACTCAGGTAAAATTAATTGGGAACCACTGGTATAGGTGATAAGGATGGTTATTTTCTAAAATATCTAAGTATCATCCTCTTTTATGTACATGATTTATTATTTTTAAAAAAATCCAATATACGATGAAATTTTCCGAATAATTTTTACGATTTTCTTCCCATTCTGTAGTTTTGGAAATGGAAGACCATACCGGCAGACAATGACAGCAAATATTACATTTATTTCAATATTTGATAAGGTATTATTCATTTCACACGTACGTCTTTGTCTTGTTCAGGTAAATGATAAATCACCCTAGAGCCTTAGTCTAGAAGTCTAGGATCTATAACACAGGTTTCTAAACTATTAACCTATTGAACCTCCAAGTAAAACATCTTGGAATACTTAACTGCATAAAAATAATACAATAATCGAAGGATGCTAAACATACCCCTTCTTCTTCTTCTTCTCTCCATATTCGCTCCCTAGGTGGAGCATATGGCCAACACGAGACGTCTCCAAGTCACTCTGTCACGCGCCATCTCCTAGGCTTCCTCCCAGATAGTCCGGTGTCTTTAAGATCTGCTGAGTATAGTCGGTGAATGGTCGTCAGCGGCCTCCCGGGACGCCAGAATCCTCGGGGTTGGAAGAAGAGACATGAGGGGTTGATGCTCTCAGGTGGCATTCTAAGGACATGTCCGAACCATGTCCACCTTCTCCTCTTTAGGACTTCCAGTATGAGGGGCTGTTGAGTTCTTCTCCTCACATCGTCATTTCTGACGAAGTCATACCACTTTATACTTAGTATTCGCCTCAGGCACCTATTTTCAGAACATACATACCACTTAGGGACCGAAAAACGAATGTTTGGATAAGGTTTAAGACCAAGGTAATAGATGTGACCCATAGAATCAATGGACGAAAAAGGTGTTTGACCAGAGGCCTAGAACAGGGCGTAGAAGCGTGGGTAGGCCCCAGACAAGATAATGCGATGACATTAAATATATAAACCTTTAAAAGATCGAATCCAAAAACGAAATTTTGTAACGATTTATTAAAAAGTGGTTGCTTAATTCAAGTTTCGATTGGAAAGTCCATGTCTAGAATGAGGAGATTCATAAATGTGGAAAAGGCGACGAATGTTTGCATAGACAGAGTCGTGTGGAGTTCTATTGTCTCTGCCTACTACTCTGAAGCGTGATGACACATTAAGTTGTGGGTTGACTTTCAAAAAGGTCTTACATCCAATCGAGGATAACTAAGTGGAAAATGATGTCAGAAAGGAGAGTCGTCAAGTTTCGATAGTAAGCTTTTAAATAGTGGTCGCGTATTTGCAATTTTGAACGATTTGGGGATGGAAATTGAGCTGTTACAAGGCACCCTGGGTGTCTGTAAGATCCAGTTTGGGAATCACTGGTCTATAGCAGCTTCTCCCAATATCTCACCACCGCTGTAATATACATACGTATATACATACGATGGTGAATCTCTCGCAGACCTAAATGTTGTCTCTCGACCCCAAAGCGATGGGGTTTACTTATGCCTAAGCCATTTATTGTTCTTATTACACACATTATATTATATATTTATTTAAGTTATTTCTAATGACTTCTTAAATAGCTTTCCCAATTCAACCAAATACGGCTCCGGTGAACTCACATGTACAGTGTCATGAGATTTATGATATATGTAGGAGTTCCAACAATTTCACAAATCTAGATTAACTCCAACTATAGGAGTTATTTTTGTGTTGTTTTTTGACATCTTAACATAGATGAAGAAGAATATGAAAGTCTTGGGATTTAAGAGGCTTATGACCGTCTATATCAAGTATTTGGACACACTCAAAATGTTGTAGATAAAATAACTAATCAAATAATAAGCTTAAATAATAAAATGAATAGGATATTTTCTAGCGTTTCTCATGTATGTGATTATAATCCAGGATTCGGACCTCACAAAGAAATGAAAGAGTTTCTGCTCAATAAAAAGTTTATCTCATCTCATCACAGATGTCTCTAGTGAAATTCTTGTTATTCAAGCACAGTGTTTCGAATTTGAAACAATATAAGTATGTAGATGTTCCGAGAATTTTAGTAGTGTGGCTGTCATTCATCGGTAGAATGGTAAATATATCAGATGTGTTTACTAAACCAGCATATGAAAGGTCATAAGCTCTGTAAATACCCAGACTTCCATATTCTTCTTCATCCATATTAAGATGTGAAAAATATGAAAAGGTATCACATCATATAATAATATTAACAAAACGTAAAAGGTGAAAAAAAAAAATTACAATAAAATAAAATGAAAACATAAAATAAAGTAATTGCATGACTGACTGAAAACTGTACGTCCGTATTTCTGTTTATGTCAGTTTTCACACGTTTAAGATAAAAACTAATAGCCGGTATACTGTCACGGTAAATTATTAAGTGCAAATTAAATCCCCAAACATTCATCTGAAAAGGAAAACATTCGATACATGTCGCTCACTTCTTTCAACAACGTCATATATCAAAAATCGTCAATTTTCAGTTGTGCAAGTTTTCGGAGTGCCCAGAAATTTTACATATCCCAGCGGCATTTTACAAAAGCGGCATATTTTTAACTTAATATTTACCCGCTACAGGGCAGAAAGTGTTGTTTTTGCATTTTGAAGAAAAGTTATTGATTAAATATTTTTCAAATGGAGAAAAATCATTCACGCCTCACCTAAAAAGATCTGTTGCACATATTTAATTTTAATACATTTTATTATATTCTTAAACTTTACAAACGCTCTCCTAAAAAATGTGATGTTGTTGAAAGGAGTGAGCGACATGTCGCTCACTCCTTTCAAGAACGTCATAAATCAAAAATCGTGAATTTTGAGTTGTGCGTGTTTTCGGAATGTCCAGAAAATGTACTATATACCAGCAAAAGCGGCATATTTTTAACTTAATATTTACCCGCTACAGGGCAGAAAATGTTGTTTTTGCATTTTGATGAAAAAGTATTGTTTAATTATATTTTTAAATATACTAAATATTTTTCAAATGGAGAAAAAACCTTCATGTTTTACATAAAAAGATCTGTTGCACAGTAAAAAGTTCAATAAGTGGCTTGATGTTTATTTTTAATACATTGTGATTTCTTTTTAAACTTTAAAAACGTTCTCCTGAAAAATCAAGTTTTTTGATTTATGACGTTCTTGAAAGGAGTGCGCGATGTGTAAATCATTAAATCATCATCATAATCATTTAACCAGCCGATAATAGGTCAAAAGCCCTGTAAATACCGAAACTTCAATATTTTTTTTCAAGTTCAAATGTCAAAATGTGGAAATATATAAGAAGTCAGCAAGAAAAGCCTTCTGCGGATTTTTTTCACACATCCTTATAAATTTCACGTTGTATTATTTGTCTGTTCGCACTAGAGTTTATTATTACGTAGATATTATACAGTGGGTTTATGGTAACGTTCAAGTGAGGTATAAACCCCTAATAAACAAAGGGATATGCGCAAACCACATTATTTTTTCACAACCATCTAAGGGTGGATTTCCGAGTTAGTAACGTTGTCGGTACAGGGTACATCAGCTTTTCAATGTTTCAATTCTGCCTCAGATAACACTATGATTTAAGTAATTAAAGAAAACACTTGTTTTTATACCACTTGATTTTATTTAAGACAACTAGTTACGGAAGCTAAGCTTCCATCTTCAGGTCTAAGTGTGAACTAAATGTCTAAATGTGTTTTCTTCATCGACATGTCTTACCACATGAAACAATAAATAAGATTAAGGTTGTACACGTATTATGTATAAATACATATAGTATACACACACACACACATAAATATATATATATATATATATATAGTTATATATATATATATATATATATATATATATATATATATATATATATATATATGTTTATTTATATATATATATATATATATATATATATATATATATATATATATATATATATATATATATATATATATATATATATATATATATATATATATATATATATATATATATACATATATATATTCATATATATTTCAGATTCATTTTTTAATTTCATTTTCTTCTGCGTCTATGTTGAGATGACAAAAAATAATATGAAGAGTCAGTCATTGCTTCCACAAAGGTCAAAACCTTCAGTAATGAGGAATAAGACGGAGTTAAATATTTACTTTATCATTAGGGTTCCCCCGCCAAAAAGTTTAAGAGACGCTGATATAGAGTACGCCAATGACCGCTGATCAAATTTACTTCAAATTTGAGAGTCTCTGGTTAGCTTATTGTTTTTGTAAGTACCTTAAGTTCTCAAATTATCCATTCTTATACTATAAGATCGCGTCTAACAAAGAAAGCTCCGAAAGTTTCACTGCGGCACTCTGACGTCACCGTGCATGGCTGCGCTCCGCGGGGAGTCTCACATTGTTCGCCGTGTGACGTCATTATTAGGTCATCAAGCCCATCAATTACGCGGGATAATCTGCCGTAAAGACTTTTCATTTTCCCCGTACAGGGCTAACAATCCAAGCTTTAAACTTTTCCCCATTGTAAACTGTTTCTTGATACATATTTGATGTCTTTTTAACAAACCAAAGCGTCAAAGAAGCAAATTTGGATATCAGGAATTTTCATACTAAAACTTTTTGTAATATACCGGGTTAACTGGCCCTTTGGGCTTACTTTGTTAGACCCTCGGGTCTGTTATTGCTGGCCCTTATAAGATTTATTTAATTTCCAAGTTTCTTAGCGGTAAGTAACCGAACACTGTTGGAAAATTTAATTAAAGAATTTCATTAATTGATTCGGCAGTCGCTTTGTGGTAATATCCATCCATTTTTAATTAAAGTTTTAATAATAATAAATAATAAAACCCTTATCCGCACCCCAATGGTGCATAGGGCACTGCGTCATATAAACGCAGTGTTATCTTGATCGTTTACACAAGAAGGAAAGGTGATCAGCCCTCCGCTTCAGGTACAAGTCCAGGGTAATATTGAATAAATATTACAGTGAAAAAATCACTTATATTTATTTTACCCCACTTGGGAATCTAACCCGGAACCTCCAGAACGGTAGCCGAGCGTGCTGACCATTACACTATGGAGGCGGAAATTAAAGTTTTACTTGGTAAATACTATTATTTCTTTAAATCTATTGTGACACGTGTTGTTTATATTCTATAACACAGACTCATTCCACCGGAGACTACCTCAGAGGTCACATGTTTGTTCACCCCCGATTTGTAAAGAATGTTTATTGGATTTTTTTTTTAATATATGTGGTAAAAATTTTAATTACCTTAAAAATAACTCTGTTCTTTTGAAATCTGTTTTATCATTTCGAAGTAAAACTTTATTTAATGCAAAAAAATGGTGCTTTACGAAAAAAATTACCTTCTTATTATTTAGAGAATATTAAGTTGCGACTTAACGAATACTGGGCTTTAATTTTATTTGTTCTTTACAAATAATTAATATATCACAAAGCATTATTCTCAAAGAATAATCTCAAAGGGTCTTTAATTAATCTGTTAAATAAATATTACATAAGCCGAAGGGCGATTTCGAGGACCTTATACATGTTTTAGTGATTCCCTACCAAATCCTCCCTTCAAATATAATATCAATGTTACAATGATTAAAGAAAACACTTGTTTTTTACCACTTGAGTTTTATTATAGACTACATGTTTCAGAAATTAAACTTCCATCATTCAGGTCTGTATAATAACTAAAATATAAAATATAAAATTGTTCTATAAATAAGGAGAGGGGAAAGTAAGGGGAAGGGGTTAGTCAAGGGGCGGAGTTTGAAAACAAAGGAAAAATGGAAAACAAAGGTGAAGAATTTTGAAACAATATATGACTTGACTATGTTATGGGTGGGGGGTGAACGGTGCATGACAATTTTTTTTCTCTATATATATGTATGTATATGTGTATATGTAGATATATATATATATATATATATATATATATATATATATATATATATATATATATATATATATATATATATATATATATATATATATATATATATATATATATATATATATATATATATATATATATATATATATATATATATATATATATATATATATATATATATATATATATATATATATATATATATATATATATATATATATATATATATATATATATATATATATATATATATATATATATATATGTATGTGCTTATGTATGCGTATGTATATGTATGTATTTATATTTTTAAACTTCTTAGCTAGAAAAAAAATCCTTTAACCACCCTTATTAATTCCTCTCCTCTCCTTCTCCTTCCTGCTAAATCTATTATTTTTATATCATACCCTTTTTTTGTTTAATCTCTGAATGTTTTTTAATAGTTTTATAACATAAATGTGGAATTGTTTAATTGACTTTTTTTTAACGTTACTATTTTTTGTTAATGTAATGTAATGTTTATTATCGTTAATGTAATTATTGTTTATTATATCATTTTTTAGATGTAAGCTGTACAATTCCCGAAAAAATAAAATAAAAATTTATGAAATATACTTTTCATCCCTGTGCAGTCAGTAATACCATTCGATCTTGGCCAAGCGGCAAATTATTAATGAATACATTTAGCTCGCGAAAGTTCTTCGGCAAAGCTCGCCAAATACACTTTGTGTATCTCGTAGTACGTGCTCCGACCTCCGCTCCGGCTAGTTCTGTATCCGCACTACTAACCTAGAAGCGCGGGCTTGGGTCGATAGCGCTGTCCGGGGGTATCATCAAACCGTTTCGTTTACCAAACAAAGGACTTAAACTCTCGTGTGAGACCACTTTTGAGATTATCAATGTAATCGCGACAAGTTTCGGGTATCATCAAATCGTTTCGTTTACCAAACAAAGGTCTTAAACTCTCGTGTGAGACCACTTTTGAGATTATCAATGTAATCGCGACAAGTTTCGGGTATCATCAAATCGTTTCGTTTACCAAACAAAGGACTTAAACTCTCGTGTGAGACCACTTTTGAGATTATCAATATAATCGCGACAAGTTTCGGGTATCATCAAATCGTTTCGTTTACCAAACAAAGGACTTAAACTCTCGTGTGAGACCACTTTTGAGATTATCAATGTAATCGCGACAAGTTTCGGTTATCATCAAATCGTTTCGTTTACCAAACAAAGGACTTGAACAGTTGTGTGAGACCACTATTGAGATTATTGATGAAAAATACATGGTATTCACTGCTATTTTAGCCGCAATGGCAGCGCCATCTGTTAAATTTAACAGTCACTCATCATTTAACATTGATCATAGCGCGGATATAAAATTGCATTTGGCGCGGGTAAGGGTTATAAAAAGAAAAAGAGCAATAATATTTTCACTCTCCTCATCATTCATTGATTACTTTGTGTAATACCACAATGTGAATGATGAATGATAAGAAGAGTGTTATATTACCATACCACAAGTTAACAATGCTTTTCTTCAAACCCTTATCCGCACCTCAATGGTGCATAGGGAACTGCATCATATAAATGCAGTGTTTTATTGATCGTTAACACATGAATGAAAGGTGATCAGCCCTCTGCTTTAGGTACCAGTCCAGGGTAGTATTGAATTAACATTAAATTGAAGAAATCACTTTTATTTATTTGACCCCCAGAATGGTAGCTGAGCGTGCTGACCATTACACTATGGAGGCGGACGGTAAAAATGCTTTTAATTTACAAAATTTAATATTTACTTATAACGTTGACATGTCCCAATGTTTCGGAACGAATGGCAACTCTAAACTAGATTGAAAGGATTAGTTTGTCAGTTTGTACAGAGATGGCAACACCGCCGATTAGTGCAAACTTGTAGTGAAAACAACATTTAAGGGCTCGTGTAGCTTGTCTAAGCCACCCGGCTCGTGCAAGATGCAGTTTAGCATTCACACATACACGGAAGTTTCTGCTACCGCATCTCTTGCCCGAGTTGCAGCAGCGATCCACCCTAATGAAGAGTATAGAGGATGTTAGCATGGGTCGTAAATTCTCAAAGTTGTTCTTACTATGCAATATCGTCCTGCATTATATGGCGAAGGAGCCCAAACACTGTCTAAATTATATTATTTATTGATTCGGCATTAACTTTGTGGAATGACTGATTATTTTATTAAAATTCAACACTTGAATATACCAATTTAATGAGTTTTATTTTATTTACAACTAGTTTCGAAAACGACAGATGTTTTCATCTTTGAAGATGAAAACATCTGTCGTTTTCGAAAATAAAATAAAACAGTCGTAAATAAAATAATACTCATTGAAGTGGTATATTCAAGTGTTTAATTTTAATAAAATTGTCTAAATTATTTTTACTGAAATAAATAATAAGCGAGTGTAATAAAATGTAAGTGAAATGTGTCCGCGGCACAGGAAATCTCTGTGAGGACATATTAATATAAATTAAATCTGAAAATATGTGTGATCAAAATTAATGAAGTGTTTCAGTATTATTAATATTTTTAATATTTAAAAAAAACATAATTTTTTGACATCTCATCAAAGATGAAGAAGAATATAGAAGTCTGGGGATTTCAGGGGGCTGACGACCGTCATAGGCTGGTTTGATTGATTACTTTACACACGTGTAACATTCACCAATTCTACCAATTATTGACAACCACACTATTCAAATTCTTGGAAGTTCTATATATATGAACAAATTTTGAAACTTTGTTCTTGAATCACTAGAACTTTACTGGAGACATCTATTGGAGAGATGAAAAGAAGCCTTTTATTGAGCAGAAACTCTTTTATTAGTATGTGAGGTCCGAATCCACACATGAGAAACGCCAGAAAATATAATTTTCAATTTGATCATTTTAGCTTATAATTTTACCAGATAATATCTTTGATGAGATGTCAAAAAATAATATGAAAATACTCCTATAATTGGAGATAATCCAGATTTGTGAACAAGTATTTGCACACATTCAAAATGTTGTGAATTGTGAAATGTGTCCACGGCTCAGGAAATCTCTGTGAAGTCACATTATTGTAAATTTAAACTGGAAACATGTATGTGATCAAAATAAATTAAGTATTTCTGTCGGGTAGTGGTCCCGTGGTTAGTGTCGCGGACTCTTAAGTCAGAGTTTCTCGGTTCGAACTCACTCTACCACAATTTGATACCTATTTATTATAATGAGCCGCTTAGGCTCACAGAAATAGTATGAAATTGAAATATTTGTGTAAATAATAAAAACAGTAGTATTTCTCTTTTTATATAAAAAAAATCGATATAATTAATATTTTTAATAGAAAAAATCACTTTGTGGTTGGTAATTTTTACTCTTTTTTTAAATGTTAATAATGTTCATATAAAGCCACTCACCGATATTTTAGTCTGCTGGTTTCGAGAGGTGCCCGTCTCTTCGTCAGGATAATTACTACTCCAGCATGCAAACAATGCTACACGTCATCATATCACTATTCACACACATACAATAACACTTAATATTAATCACATGAGGGCTAACATGCACTAAAGATTGCAGAACAACGTGCACTAAAAATTGTATGAAATAAATATTTAATAGTCACATGAAATTTATCAGTTACTAACGTATGATATAAATCAGTGTATGATCGAATGAAATTGATCTGTAATTATCGTATAAAATAAATCAGTAATATGTAATTGTTTGAAGTAAACCATTAATAATCTCAATATTATTAATATTTAAAGCATTTACTTTGTGGTTGGTCATTTTTACTTTTTTTTTTACAAAAATGTTAATAATAATAGTATATAATAGTATATAACGGCGAGTGGTTATATACTATTATTATTAAAATTTTTGTAAAAAAATTAATTAGCATTAATAATCGTATGAAATGAATCATTAATAATCGTATAAATTTAAGCTGCGATTATTCTATTAAACTAATACGTAATAATCGTATAAAATAAATCTGTAATGATTGTATGAAATAAATCCGTACTGTTCAAATGATTTTTTTCTTTAATAATCTTTTAAGATTAATCTGTAATAATCATATGATATAAATCTGTTATCATATTTTAAAATTAATCTTCAATAATTGTTTGAAATAAATATGTAATACAGAGGAAGACCGAGAAAAACTTTGCACGATCAAGTATGCCAAATACTTGAAAGTGGTCAGGTTAGGAGTCGAAACAATCAGCTGGTATGTATGAGGAGATGCATGAACGTGGAAGAGGCGAGGAATGTTTCCAAAGACAGAGTGGTGTGGCGTTCTATTCTCTCTGCCTACCCCTGCGGAAAAGTGGCGTGATGGTTAGTTAGTTTCTAGTTTATGTATTAATTTTAAATCAAACACAGATTTTTTGAGTCTACTAAGTTGTATTTTATTAACAAAAACACATAAAAAATTATATTGTGACAATTGTTTCGCCTTGTTAGGGCATTATCAAACGAATGTGAAGATCAAATGGACTACGGTCCTTATGTAGCTATACAATTCTAAGTGACAGTTTTAACACGTGCAGCAATAATTTATGGGAGACAACAGTAGCTAATGGGGGGTGTAGGTATGTGCCCTTATATTTATTTTCTGGGAAAAAAAAAATAGTTCTTAGTTAGTTACGTATGTAATAACCGTGTAAAATAAATCTGTAGTAATCGTATGAATAAATAATTCAAATAGAAAAAATGTGATAGAGCGAGATGTTATCCGGTTTTCGGCCCAATTTGCTTGGATTTTTTAAGGGTAGCTTTGATTTTTCCCAAATTGAATTGCAAATACCGTCCCCGAAACATTTCCATACACATTATGGTCGTCCCACACACTGCTCCCTAATACATCCCCCTAGACTGGATCATTACAATTGCAAATGCAAACGGCGACTGTCAACCCTCGTTGTCTCCTTCGATTGATGTACTGTTACATAGCCTTAAAAAATATTCATCTTTTACGATGATTATCTTCTTAGCAAATAACCAGAAATTAGATTTTTGTATTTCATTATTTGCTTCGGCAGTCACTTCGTGGTAAAATCTATCCATTTTTAATTTAAGTCTTACTTGGTGCGGTGATCAACACGTGTCACAATAGATTTTAATAAATAGTGGTTTTAATCAAGTGGCACTTAAATTAAAACTAGTTTCAATGATTAAAGAAAACACTTGTTTTTTACCACTTGAGTTTTATTATAGACTACATATTTCAGAAGTTAAACTTCCATCATTCAGGTCTGTATAATAACAATACATATAACTATAGTCTGTATAGTTATTATACAGACCTGAATGATGGAAGTTTAACTTCTGAAACATGTAGTCTATAATAAAACTCAAGTGGTAAAAAACAAGTGTTTTCTTTAATCATTGTAACATGTCTTACCACAAAGTTAATGCCGAAACAATAAATAAAATAAAACTAGTTTCATTAAAAACTCTTTACAAATAAATAAATACTATTATTCAACTATTAACCCTTTCTACTCTGACCACTTTTTCTCATAACTGATCAGCAACTCTCATCAAAAAAATGCGACGTTTTTCTACCATTAAAATAAATATTTTGGTTCCTTGATTTTGGGACACTCTGTCTGGCGATTCGTATGACCATGTTAATTAAGATTAACTGTATTTATCTGAAATAATTTTTGGTGGAATATAGTTGGGTGATATAGAGATTAGTGATTCAAGTTATACCTGCACCGGGCCAGACATTGTGGCCCACGGAGCTGCCTACTACAATCATACGGGCCAGAATGTCTGGCCTACAGAGTGGTAAGAATTAATGAACAAGTTATTTCGTTGTTGTTTCTGACTTGTCTTAGGTTGTTTAAGCAATGGTTAAGTTACACGTGTGTAAAGTGATCACTCAGCCAGCCTATAACAGGTTGTTATCCCTGTAAATAGAGGCAGACACTCAAATATAATTTCAAACTATCGGTTACTTGAACTCTTTTGTATTTTATCCTATCGCAGTTGTTTTTATCTGTAGTCAACTTTTAATGATCTTTTTTACTGCACTTAATAAAGTAAATGAGTTTACCGCACTTGATTCTGCGCCTTTATCTCAAACTCCCTTTTGAACTAAATCCAACCTTTTAAAAGGGGAAATTGGTGTCATTTAACACCCAGAGAGCCGTCAATCTGTCCGCGTCGGGCGAAACACCCTTCCGAATGTCTCAACACTGGGGTAGTTTTGTTTTTCTTTATATTCATGACTTTTGGGGTCGGAATGGTCGCTTCCATCTGGTTAGGCTAACTTCATAATAATGTTTACGTATCTACGGTATGTACAACGTGTCTCGACGTTGGTCGGGTAGACATTATTTTTATTCACAGCATGTACTAGTTAATATAATAAATTTACCCAAATAATTCGGGAAGGGTCTTGTAGACATTTGACATAAGGGTGCTGCTAAATGAAAAGCTTACTCAACAACCATGGATGCTGTCGAGAACCCACGCATGACATGACGTGTGAATTATATTATATTAGTTATATTTAAATTTATATATATATATATATATATATATATATATATATATATATATATATATATATATAATATATATATATATATATATATATTTATTTATTTATATATATATATATATATATATATATATATATATATATATATATATATATATATATATATATATATATATATATATATATATTTATTTATTTATATATATATATATATATATATATATATATATATATATATATATATATATATATATTGTATATATATTTATATATATATATATATATATATATATATATATATATATATATATATATATATATATATATATATATATATATATATATATATATATATATATATATATATATATATATATATATATATATATATATATATATATATATATATATATATATATATATATATTGTATATATATTTACAGCCCTGGCAATATGTAGTAGGCACCCCCTACAGAATTGGTTTGTGTCTTTAAATCAAAAAATATATTAATCGAATAGAATCTATACAATCAAAATTGAATTCATTTTGTAATTTTAGACGTATGGTTTCAAGCAATGAATTTATGAATTACCAAAGCTCGTAACACGTAGGAACACTGCTGACATTTTCCTGTATAATTTTTTAAACAATTATTTAGATTGCCCAGAGTTCGTCAATTTTAGAGTCCCGGGAGCACAGACCAGAAACAAAACTTTATTTAAAATCCCTAAAGTGCACACCAAGTCCTACCAAAATTCATTTTTAAATCGAGCCTGCGATATGTGCCATGTAATGCTGAATGAAATAGACATCAATAATGTTTCTTTTAGTACGTACGTAAGAGATATATTATTGATGCTTATTTGACGATTTGATAAAGAAAATTTCTAATATTTGATAAAAATATTTAATATATGTATGTTTATTATATAGTTATACTTTTATGTATATGACAGTTTATTTTATTTTAATTTTTTGATTACTTAAGTGAAACCTGTAAAATGAATTTTATTTTTTAAAATTTTAATAATTATAACTGTTACTTATATATATATATATATATATATATATATATATATATATATATATATATATATATATATATATATATATATATATATATATATATATATATATATATATATATATATATATATATATATATATATATATATATATATATATATATATATATATATATATATATATATATATATATATATATATATATATATATATATATATGTTTAGTTATAAATTAAACCTTAAAGAGGGCAACAGGTTGTTGCCGAAACTAGTTGGTTGTTAATAAAAATGTGAGTGGATCAAAAAACATTTTTTTTTTCTCAAAATAACATATCAATATGATCCACAAAGTAAATGCGTTCAATATTCAAAACAAAATTAATATCACTCCTAATTTGGACACACTCAAAATGTTATCTATCTTCTTTCATAAAAAGGGAAAGAATGATACATGTTTCATTATGTGTTGACATCTCAACTATCTGTTTTAAAATGTGTCACATTGCCGCGCAAGATGACCTTATCCAGAATTACCCAAATCTGACTCGGACACGTCTGTCATTAGTCCCTTGATTTATACACAGCTTTTTGCTGACATATTACTCGGTGTTACCTTCACTCGGCACACAATTAACCCTCGGGCTACGCACGCCAGAACGTATTTTCTACGGAAAACCCAAAAAATAAACCTTATTTAATTTATATTTTTAGAAAATATTTTCAAAGGGTGTTTTAAAAATCCATATTACCCATGAAATTTGTATACTAAGTAGCTACTAACGTCGGAGATTATACAGGGCGTTTAAAAATTAACTGTATTTTTACGAAATGATAAGGCTTGAAAAGGGTTTTTTGTAAGAAGATGATGCGGAAAGCATCGAAACACGTGTTAAAATAGATTTTTAAAATTAGTTGTATTACTAAGTAAATCTTGACTTTAAAATAAATCAAATTCTCACTGTCTGGCCAAAAAAGTCAGATTAATTTTAGTAGCCCTATGTGCTTATGTAAATAAGACAACCTTTTTTAGCTTCATTACCTCTTTTACCCCTTCACGAACGATTTAACACATATACTCGTACACGTATATTTTAAGTATAAAACAACCAGTCTTTTTATATACATATCGCTCACTCCTTTCAACAACGTCATATATAAAAAAAATCGTCAATTTTCAGTTGCGCATGTTTTCGGAATGCCCAAAAAATCTACTTTATCCCAGCAAAAGTGGCATATTTTTAACTTAATATTTACCCGCTACAGGGCAGAAAGTGTTGTTTTTACATTTTGAAGAAAATATATTGTTTAATTATTTTTAAATTATCTAAATTATTTTTTTTAAAAAGAAAGAATACATTAAGGTTTTACCTGTGGTAATAAGTTTTTCATGTTAAGGTAATAATGATTGTAATAAGTAGCTTAATATTTATTTTTAATACATTTTATTACACTTTTAAATTTTAAAACCGATCTCCTGAAAAATCAAGTTTCATGATTTATGACGTTGTTGAAAGGAGTGAGCGATATGATAAAAATTATGTTTCAGCCGTTTAAATTAATTTATTTATACAAATCTCTCGAAATCTAAAATCGACGATCAATTTGTATATTATTATTATTAAAACCCTTATCCACATCCCAATGGTGCATAGGGCGCTGTGTCTTATAAACGCAGTGTTATCATGATCGTTTTACACATGAAGGAAAGGTGATCAGCCCTCCGCTTCAGGTACCAGTCCATGGTAATATTTAATAAATATTACAGTGCAAAAATTACTTATATTTATTTTACCCCCCTTGGGAATCGAACCCGGGACCTCCAGAACGGTAGCCGAGCGTGCTGACCATTACACTACGGAGGCGGACAATTTGTATAACCGATTGAAAACTGGAACACTGAAATATTCACACATCTACCATACTTCTAAATCTATTGAATCGTTACCAGCATGTGAAAGGGATCCAAGAATAAAAAAGTATAATAAATTTCGCTACTTTTTTTAATTAATTTTAATTAATTTTTAAGTAAAATTAAATGTTGAGTAATTTAAATCTCGCATAAAGTGTGGCTACTACGCACGCAAGCGTCAGTTTGCTCAAAACATTATCATTTGTTTGGTTTGCGTGTCAAAATAAAAATATTCAAAGGAAACAGATCATTTTATAAAAGTGTCGTTTTGTTTTTCTTTCGTACAGAAAATGTACAATTTGAAATATGAAAATAAATATTCATGAGAAGGTCTATAAAAAACGAGGATTGTTTTTATTTTTATTATTTACCAACTGTATCTGACCAAGCGTAGTTGTGGCTTAGTCTAGTGAAATAAAATAAAAATTATCGAATTCAACGCTGTTTCTAAATTTCAAACCAGTGAATCACTTAAAGAAATTTTAGATTTTGAACAAGCGAACATTAATGGAACATTATTTGTTTTTAAAACAATCAATACTTGGCTACAAACTGCTGTGACTCTTTTCGAAAGAAAAAATAAATAAATCATACATTTCTAATACGCTTACTTTCACAATAATTGTGGGTACACAATATTTAAAGACAGTCAGGAAACACGCTGTCCTTCATAAGCAATGTTAAGCATTGCATTTGCTTCTGTTTAGTTTAAAAGATGGCGCTGCCATCGTGGTAAAACATTTTAAGAATTATATTTTTACTTTAAATTTAAACACATGCATTTTTAAATGCACCGTTGCCTCAAAATTTGAAGGAAATCGGTGAATAACTAATATTTTACGATTTTGAACAAACTACCGTATTAATTACAGATAGGTTTATATAAAAATATAAATATTTATCATAATTTTAAGTATGGTTTGTGTTGCTATAAGTGTAACAGATGGCACTGCCATTTCGGACAAAAACTGTAAGTAAAAAAAACTTTTTTTTACCTGTAACATGTACAATAAAATTTGGCATATTCGAATGTAACGTTCAAAATTCAAAAGCAATCTGTTGACATACTTTAGGAGATTTACGATTTTGAACAGACGAAAATTCACATTTTAATTAACATAGATTAAATTAGGGTATGTAAACCTTTGAAAACAGGTTGTCGTTAGCTGAAACCTGTTCCTATACAAGCACTTGTGAGCTTTGTTTTCCGCGAGCTTTTGAATTCAAAGCCTTCCGGGCTACATTCTAATGTGTCATTTTACCTTTCTCCTTTCGTTTCGCAACATTTTCATGATTAAAATATTTTCGGTTGTGAAATCAGAAAAGACGGCCTCGAGTGATGTCCCAAACCACCACTGGTTGGGTGAACTATATATATCGCTCACTCCTTTCAAGAACGTCATAAATAAAAAATCGTCAATTTTCAGTTGTGCATGTTTTCGGAATGCCCAGAAAATGTACTATATCCCAGCAAAAGCGGCATATTTTTAACCTAATATTTACCTGCCACAGGGCAGATAGTGTTGTTTTTGTATTTTGAAGAAAAGGTATTATGTAATTATTGTTTTAAATAAAATAAATATTTTTCAAATAGAGAAAAAACCTTCAGGTTTTACCTAAAAAGATCTGTTGCACAGTTCAGTAAGTGGCTTGATATTTATTTTTAATACATTGTATTATAGTTTTAAACTTTAAAATAGTTTTTTTTTTACTTATGACGTTCTTGAAAGGAGTGAGCGATATATTATTTTGTATATCGAAAGCATTGTTTATTTGATGGTATGGTAATATACCACTCTCCTTATCTAAAATTCATCGTTTATTTTGTGTAATACCACTTAAAAATTTAAGACAACAGTGAGTTGAGTTGAGTGTGCCCAAATACTTGTTCACAAATCTGGATTATCTCCAATTATATGAGTTATTTTTCATATTATTTCATCAACGATGAAGAAGAATATGGAAGTCTGGGCATTTACGGGGCTGACGACCGTCATAGTCTGGTTTAAGTGATCACCTTACACGCGTGTAACATTAACCAATTGTACCCATTTTTGACAACCACACTACTCAAATTCTTGGAAGTAAAGTAAATTCATGGTTTTTAAATCGCTTCATATATAGAGGACTTCCATATTCTTCTTCATCTGTGATGATATGTCAAAAAAATCATACAAAAATGTAGGTGTTATTATTTATTTATTTTTTTAAAGTTCATGTAAAGAAAAGTAATGGGTAACATTGGCGGGCTTATTACTAAAATGCAATATCTTCTAACCAACCAAAAACAGACTAAACAAAAATTAAAAAATTGACGATAATGAGGAAGGCAAAGGAAAAGAGTGTTTAGGGAAGGAGGTAGAGGAAAAAACTAGGGGGGGGGGTTTGATGGACAGTTCGGAATCCAATGATATATAATAACGTCTCAGACGTTTCGTAAAAGTTATTACACAAAGTATGGTAATCTTTTTGGTGATTTTATTCAAAGTGAACGATGAATGATAAAGAGAGTGTTTTACATGTCGCTCACTCCTTTCAAGAACGTCATAAATCGAAAAACTTGATTTTTCAGGACAACGTTTTTTTAAATTTAAAAATATAATAAAATGTATTAAAAATAAATATCAAGCCACTTATTGAACTTTTTACTGTGCAACAGATCTTTTAGGTCAAACCTGAAGGTTTTTTCTCCATTTGAAAAATATTTAGTATATTTAAAAATGTAATTAAATAATAACCTTTCTTCAAAATGCAAAAACAACACTTTCTGCCCTGTAGCGGGTAAATGTTAAGTTAAAAATATGACTCTTTTGCTGGGATATAGTAGGTACATTTTCTGGGCATTCCGAAAGCATGCAAAACTGAAAATTGACGATTTTTTATTTATGACGTTCTTGAAAGGAGTGAGCTATGTATTCACTGATTTGCTTAAAAAACAGTCTCTTTACGCAAAAAATAATTGATGTTTTATTTTTTTCTTAAAAAACATTGCAATAAACTCCACGAAACCTGTTATGATTATGAAAAATAGTAATTCAATAATACACTGTAATACTTTTATGGTTTAAAAGAAAAAACGCAAAGTATGTATTTCCATCTGTTGAGAACATCTGTAGTTTTCGAAACTAGTCGTGTTAACATTAACAAACTCATATATTGTCGTTTTACCGCACATTCGTCTGAGATATCGCATTTCGACTGCATTCAGTCCACTTTGGTCCTTTTATGTTAATGTAATTAATATAATATGTTATTAAAAAATATGTAATCTTGTGTTAATTTTTAACTATATGGCTAGTTACTCTATAGTTTACTCTATTTAAATTAGCATTTTGTTTATTGTCAATATTTTGGTAATTCTCTGAAATATCTTTGTATTAAAATTCCTGAATACCAAAAACATCTAATGAAATTTCCATTTCCCCTCATTTTGAATTTACTATTACAAATTATATTGTACATACCTACTGAATATGAATCTTTTAGGCCTTCTCACTCAACCTCAAAATATGAAATAAATATTATAACCCTTAATTATTTAATAACGTTCTCATAAATAAACATATTTTTGGGATGTGTATAAGACAGAATTGAAAAAAAATGTTTTCTTTCTAAATATTATGTTATCTTTTCATTTCCTGTGATAAAACGAAGATTATCTACATTTTTTTTAAATCTCAACATTGATGATAAGAATATGATGCAATTGGGCATTTACAGGGTTAATGACCGTCATAGGCTGGTTTTACTAAAAGGACAAAGGGTTTAGGCTGGTCGTAAACCCTGTAAATACCCAGACTTCCATATTCTTCTTCATCCATGTTGAGATGTCAAAAAAAGAATGTAAAAAATGACTTCTAATTGGAGATAATCCAGATTTGTGAACAAGTATTTGGATACACTCAAAATATTTAAAAAAAAATGTTTTTCATTCTTTTACAAAATATATGTTTTTCACAATTGACATTTACTAGTTTAAACAAAAATATAATCGATCACGTTATGTAATTTACGAAGCATCTATTTTATTATACTTTATTTGGTGAGAACATGATATTCTGAGAATCCAAAGGCTTACAACCAGGTACTGGCTACTTTACATACATATTTAGTATTTTAAAGATACTTACCTTACCTTTATTCGCACTCAATTTTGCATAAGGCACTGATCAATCCCAAGAAATGCAAACTTGAAATATTAATATCTCATCACGTGTAACATTCAACATTCTACCCATGATTGAAAATTAAACTACTTAATTTTTTTGAAACTCCTAGATATATGATCAATCTCATGACGCAGTACATATGGGTTCACAACAGCCATCTATGTAGGATTGAGAAAGCTTTTATTTAGCAGAGACCATGTTATTCCATGTTGTTAAAAAAAAATCGTTTAAACGAATGTTTGTTTTTTCTCCATAGGGCTTACGCAATAAAACACGAATGATTCGATTCATTCAGCTTTTTTAAATATGAATAAATAATCAAATTTAAATAAAACACGTAATTTCTTTCATTTGCGTGTTTTTATCACGTAGGGCCGAACGTAGAAGTGGATATTTTGAAATAACAATTAATATTAATGCGTGCTGGCGAGGGTTGCATGTATTTAATATTCTCAGGGCTGCAAAAGGTAGAGGGTGGTCGAATGCGAACATTTGCCCCTATTTCGCAAAGCTTTGTCAAAGGCAACGAAAAAAGCACCATGTACGATATGCACATATGAATTTTTAACGGCAGCATTGCAATGCGTCATTTGAACCAACAAGAAAAAAATGCTTTTAAAGCGTTTCAGTGAAATTTTATCTTTTTTTTTAATGTATAACAAACTAACTAACCATCACGCCGTTTCTCGGCAGAGATAGGCAGAGAAAAAAGAACTCCACACTACTCTTGTTTTTGCAAATATTTGTCTCCCCTTTCACACACACACACGCGCGTCTTTAAAAAAACTAATGAAATTACTTGTTCAATACCACTATTCCTGAAAATCTACAGAAATAAGTGTTTCATTTCGATGCACTGCCGTATGCACTATTATATATTATAGCATGCTGTAATAGTGATTGTCCTGACGAGGAGATGGGTACGTCTCGAAACCGGTAGACTTAAAAATCTCGGTAAGTGGTTATATACTAATATTATTAACATTTTTGTAAAAAAATAAATAAGTAAATATAATTTGTGTACATTTTTTTATTAATGTTCCGGCAGTCACTTTCTGGTAGTATCTATTCATGTTTATTTAAATTTCACTTGGTAAATACAGCTTTTCGTGTCTCGTGTTTTAATGCATTCCACATCATTTTAAAACACCGTGCATGCATCGAAACACGTATCACAACATATTTTTCAGAAAATGTGTCATTTACTAACTAAAATATAACAAAAAATGGATAGAAATGACCACAAAGTGACTGACAAATAGGTAAATAAAATTATATGCGTTGTATGAATCCTACACAGTATTTCACAATAAAAACTCATATAAAACTAATAAATTAAATAACAAACCACAACAATGTTTTCATAATTGCACCGTATTTAAAGCGTTTGCCCTATTGGCCTGGTGAAATTTTCGAATCTAAAATAATATGATTTCAAATAATTGATCAAACTCGATAATGCGATATTTGCATAACAGCAATTTTAATAAAATTGCTTTTAGCGAAACAATAGGGCGTGGTGACCAACATTTTGTATACAAATTAAAATGTTTAACTTTCTCTCTATATTCATGTATCACAACCCAAACAGAGGTTACAACATTTTGACTGTATCCAAATACTTCACAAAATGTTTTGAATGAAACAACTGGTCAAATTAAAAGCTGGAAATCCTAATATAATATAAAACGAAAAGTCGCAAACCGCAACATTTTGATAATAATTATAAAAATAAAACCCTTATCAGCACCCCAATGGTGCATAGGGCACTGCGTCATATAAACGCAGTGTTATCTTGATCGTTTACACATGAAGGAAAGGTGACCAGCCCTCCGCTTCAGGTACCAGTCCAGGGTAATATTGAATAAATATGACAGTGAAAAAATCACTTATATTCATTTTACCCCCCTTGGGAATCGAACCTGGGACCTCCAGAACGGTAGCTGAGCGTGCTGACCGTTACACTGCGGAGGCGGCAACATTTTGATACAATAGAAATTCATAAAAATAGTAATTAAAATAAACCCGTAATAACAATATGATAATGACTAAACCCTCCTCTCTATTGTCTATTTTCTCGCTGATAGAAAAACAATAAATGATAAAATAAATAAAAATAATAAACAGCTCCTATACCCATCTTCATCCTTCAACGTCTCAAAAAGGATAAAAAATGTTGACATTGCTTCACATATAGTATTTGAAAATAATACGGAATGCATCGAAACACGCGTCACAATAGATTTAAAGAAATAGTGGTATTAACCAAGTAAAATTTAAATGAAAAATGGATAGATATTATCACAAAGTGACTGTCGAATCAATTAAAGAAATTTAAAACATCATATTTAAGTCATTGCTAGACTGACTGAAAACTGTGAGTCGAAATTACCGGTAATATTTGCTTTCCTTGCTAGTTTGCGCATGTTCAAAAAAAAATACCGGTTTTACCGTCACGGTAATGCCGGCAATGCTTAATAAAGCTTTGATGTTTGTTTTCACATCTAAACACATAAACCTACACACATATACATATGTTTTTGTGTAGAACAAACTCTTAATAAATCCTAAGCAAACATTCATAATATTTCCTTCAATATTCAAATAAATTTTAATTATTTAGGATTCCTTTGATTTCAAAATTAATCCAAAATTTCATCCACGGCTTATAACATACTATTTATTTAGTCTTATTAGAAATACGTATTAAATGAGGAATTTCTTTGTTAAATGATAATTTATATTCAATGTTTACTGAACAACCATTGAGTGATCAAAGCCTCACTCGTATGGGGTGGCTTGGGACAGCCTCGGGTCTGTTGTTAGAATACATAGTTAATTAAATAAAATAACTCTTGAATTCTTGTTTTCAAAATTAAATTCATAATGTTCACAATGCTCTGTTAAAGCCCAGACTTCAATATTCTTTTCTTGAATGTATTATATTTCACAGATACTTTGGCACATTTTATAAACTTTATAAAATTAACCAACTTTGTTTTAACCACTTTTTATTGGTACACATTATCCAACCGGTTTCGACAAGAACCTTGTCATCATCTTGTCATTAATTATGAGAATTTCAATGTTTTAGAATTTAGTACATAAACCTTAATGATGACAAGGTTCTTGTCGAAACCGGTTGGATAAATTGTACCGATAAAAAAGTGGTTAAAACAAAGTTGTTTATATATATATATATATATATATATATATATATATATATATATATATATATATATATATATATATATATATATATATATATATATATATATATATATATATATATATATATATATATATATATATATATATATATATATATATATATATATATATATATATATATATATATATATATATATATATATATATATATATATATATATATATATATATATATATATATATATATATATATATATATATATATATATATATATATATATATATATATATATATATATATATATATATATATATATATATATATATATATATATATATATATATATATATATATATATATATATATATATATATATATATATATATATATATATATATATATATATATATATATATATATATATATATATATATATATATAACTAACTAACTAACCATCACGCCGCTTCCCCGTAGGGGTAGGCAGAGAGAATCGAACGCCACACCACTCTGTCTTTGCAAACATTCTTTGCCTCTTCTACATTCATGCATCTCCTCATACATACCCGACGATTATTACGACTCCTGACCCGGCCGCTTTCAAGTATTTGACATACCTGATTGTGCCAAGTTTTCCTCGGTCGTCCTCTGCTTCTTTTTCCAACTACATTCGCCTCATAAATTTGTTTAACCGTTCTTTCTTCACTCATACGCTCCACATGTCCAAACCATCTCAACACACCTTTCTTAATTTTATCGATAATGCTTATCTCAGCCTTACATTCTTTCCTTATTTCATCATTCGAACATCTATCAAACATCATTTTGCCACACATTCGTCTGAGCGATCGCATTTCTATCAACTAAATATCAACTAACTTTCAACTAAAATATGTATGTAATATAGAACAGTGAGTAGCGGGAAGATGCTTTCCAATGGCCGCGCTCAGACTCGCAATCCAGTCAGCCGCTCTTCCCGCGGGGGCGCAAAGAAGAGAACAACGCAAGAGTGTAGAATTGCGACATGGAATATCAGATATATATATATATATATATATGTATATATATATATATATATATATATATATATATATATATATATATATATATATATATATATATATATATATATATATATATATATATATATATATATATATATATATATATATATATATATATATATATATATATATATATATATTTATATATATATATATATATATATATATATATATATATATTTATATATATATATATATATATATATATATATATATAAATATATATATATATATATATATATATATATATATATAAATATATATATATATATATATATATATATATATATATATATATATATATATATATATATATATATATATAAATATATATATATATATTATATATATATATATATATATATATATATATATATATATATATTTATATATATATATATATATATATATATATATATATATATATTTATATATATATATATATATAAATATATATACATAATATATATATATATATATATATATATATATATATATATATATATATATATATATATATATATATATATATATATATATATATATATTTATATATATATATATATATATATATATATATATATATATATATATATATAAATATATATATATATATATATATTATATATATATATATATATATATATATATATATATATATATATATATATATATATATATATATATATATATATATTTATTTATATCTCATCAAAGATGAAGAAGAATATGGAAGTCAGGGCATTTACGGGGCTGACGACCGGCTATAAATGCCAAGACTTCCATATTCTTCTTCATCTTTGATGAGATGTCAAAAAATAATATGAAAATAACTCCTGTAATTGGAGATAATCCAGATTTTGTGAACAAGTATTTGGACACAATCGAAATGTTTGTAAAGTTGTTTAATTTTATAAAGTTCAATATTCTTCTTCATCTGTGGTCAAATGACAAAACAGTATTTAAAAAAATTAATTAATTAAGAAAACTCTTAATTTTGACACACTAAAAATATGATCTATCTTTTTGCAAAAACAGAGAATAATGATGCATGTTTCATACAAAGTTATGGCACCTATAAAATTATTTTATTAAATAAAATGCAGTTCCACCAAGAAATGTCAGTACAAAACTTAAAGCTCTTTTTATATCTGTTTCTTTTTCTGGTGAATACATAAAGAACGTAAATATTGCAAACAAACTTCTGTCCAGTTGTCGCTTAGCCAGGCTCCCAGGGGGCGGTGGGGTTGATTATAAAACGAGCCGAGTTGTTTTGTTCCTGCTACCCGTCGAGGGAGATTCCTCGGACGCTGCAGCGCGGAATACAGAAGGCAGTGGATGGCAGTAATTGGACCATTATCGCTGATAATTGGAGCTTCCATCTCTTGCGAAACGGTTAATGTATCCGTGAAATTGAATCACAAAAGAAACGGAAACTAAGCGATATCGTTATTTGTTTCCACTTTTTAGAAAATTATATTTTCTATAGTATGATTTATTTTCTATCTATTTTGTCTGCCTCCGTAGTGTAATGGTCAACAACTCGGCTACCATTCTGGAGGTCCCGGGTTCGATTCCCAGGGGGGTTTAAATAAATATTTGTGATTTTTTCACTGTAATATTTATTCTAATTACCCTGGACTGGTTCCTGAAGTGGAGGGCTGATCACCTTTCCTTCATGTGTAAACGATCAAGATAACACTACGTTATATGACGCAGTGCCCTATGCACCATTGGGGTTTTATTATTATTATTATTATTTATTTTCTGAAGTCAACAGAATCCTTTAGACGCATCATTCAAATTAAATGAAGATCCATCACTGTCCATATGACCTGTCTAAGGTGAGCTTATTTAGACGAAACCATCAAATAATACGTCACAATGTAAATTATATGCTCTTACAGCATTTCGAGTGTGTCCAAATACTTATTCACAACTCTGGATTTTCTCCACAACTCTGGAGTTTTTATGTATATTTATTTGTAATATTTATTTATGTACATATTTTTAAATTTTGACATCTCAACATAGATGAAGTATAATATTCTCAATTCCAACATAGATGGCTTTTGTGAACTCTTATGTACTGAGTCATGAGATCAATCAATATATCGTAGTCATTCAGGAGAATGTGACCAAGTGCATTGTTTTACAAAAACGTGATCATTGACTATTTGATATCTTACTAGCTTAATATTGCCCTGAAAAAATCCCAAACGATTTTAAACTTGGAAGTACAATATATTGACTTGTTAAAAATGACGAACTGCATTGGTGTTTATTTTCTTGTCAAGCAAAAGTGACTTCAATGGCGTTCCTGAACATTTTACATTTTGGTAGTTGGTTACTTTCTCCTGTACGACTACTATATTTCTAGTAGTGTGTCCCTGTACGACTACTATATTTCTAGTAGTGTGTCTGTCAATCGTGGGTAGAATGGTAAATATTGCACGTGTGTTAGTGATCACTTAACCAGGCTCAGACAGGTCTTTAGCCCTGTAAATACCAAGACTACTTTATTCTTCTACACCTATGTCAAAATTTTATGATATGTATGGTGATTTTATGATTGAATTATTTATGTACAGTAAGTGTTAAAGTATGCACAACAGTATGGTCGGGATCTTACATACATCTAAATAAAAGGGTCTCTGCTAAATAAAAGCTTTATCAAACCAATTACAGATGGCTCCCGTGAACTCAAACATAAAGCGTCATGAGATTTATGATTTATGTATGAATTCGAAAAATTTATAGTGTGGTAGTCAATCATGGATTGAATGGTGAATGATGAAATTTATTCAGCGCTATTTTCGTAAAATACTACCTCAAGGGCGCTTATAATGACTTATGTAAATGTTACAATATGTAAATGTTACATGTTTGTAAAGTGATCACTTATTCAGCCTATGACAGATCATAAGGCAACCTAAATTAAACTTACCCCAGATTTGTAAACAATGATTTGGACGCACCTATACCGTCGTTTTTAACTGGTTATTTTTGGCGAGTGTAATTAATTATGGCTAAAGACATTAGAAGTAAAAAAAACGTCTATAAAAGATATGAGATGAGTTTTTTCAACTTAGGGAACGTGATGACCGATATAACTTAACAGTTATATTTCCCCATTTCTGGTTTTATTTTTGGGAATCAAATTGGATTTCACATTGGGTGAGAAACCCGTGGAAATATTATGTATGCAAACTGCGTGTAGCATAAAAATACCGAAAACAAAACAAAAATACTCATTTGTTTTAATACTCCTGATATATACGATTTCCTTACATCAAGTTCGCTATAAAAATTAACGTATTTATCACATAAATTTACATAATTTTGTACAGCAAAAAAATTGAGGGTAGTACTGCCTAATATTGCTTTTTATACAGAGCCCCACAAACTTTTGCATAACCTTTTTTCTTTCTGGCTCCATCCCAACTTATCGTGTAGGCAGGCTGTTGGGGTCAGCTCTTATCCTCGGGTTATTGGCACTTCTATCATGGACAACGTTACCTAGGCCACGCCTTCGAATCATGTTATCTTTCTGTAGCATCTGTGAATTTTTCGGTCTTCATCTAGATGTCTTTGGAGGAAGATCCATGGGAATTGCCCGGTTTACAATATGATCATTTTCTCTACGTTCTATGTGTCCATGCCCACTGCAATTGCCTTTCCTCTACCTTACTATCGATGCCTGTTACACCCAGGTTTCCACAAATGAAACTCTTTATTTGTCTAATATTTATATATATATATATATATATATATATATATATATATATATATATATATATATATATATATATATATATATATATATATTTATATAATAATAATAATAAAACCCTTATCAGCACCCCAATGGTGCATAGGGCACTGCTTCATATAAATATAAATTATCTTGATCGTTTACACATGAAGGAAAGGTGATCAGCCCTCCGCTTCAGGTACCAGTCCAGGGTAATATTGAATAAATATTACAGTGAAAAAATCACTTATATTTATTTGACCCCCCCCTGGGAATCGAACCCGGGACCTCCAGAACGGTAGCCGAGCGTGCTGACCATTACACTACGGAGGCGGACGAAACAATTGTCACAATATAAATTTGTTTGTGTTTTTAATAAAATACAACTTAGTAGTCTTAAAACATCGGTGTTTGATTTAAAAATTAATAAATAAATTAAAAAGGAGTTCTACAAATGAAATGCCAAATCAATAAATAATTACAATATTTATATGATGAAAAAATATCACATCGTACAATATTTATTTATAAAATTACGTGATAGAAAAAATATATATATATTTATATTTATAGTCAAAAAATAAATCATCCATTTCTCATAGAAGTTCGATTCCCTCTTTACGCTATTAATCTAAAGCAGAACGTACCTACTGAAATTCTTTCTTAATATTCGTTCATCTAATTTAAAGTAATGTATTTCCATTCCCTTCCACAGTTGAGATTTCGTAAGATATCCTTAATGTACCAGGATTGGCTCATCCATCATTTTCCTTCCCAACTTTTATCAGCCTCCTAATCTAGTTTGCGTCATTGTAAACCTAATGAGAGGAAGCTCTTGCAAATTTAGAAGGATTTACACATTTATTTTTTGTTCCTTACCGTAAACATTAAAAAATATATGCAAATTTGCGAGTAGAATGAGATTTAACTTTTCATTTTCTTAAAGCATCGAACGTATAAGAAAATAGCGAAAATAGCAATTTTAGGAAGGATTAAAGTATGTGGTGCAACAAAAAGTTCAATAGATGGCCCTGCCATCGTTGGCTACGAAATGTCTTAAAAAATCCCACGTAAAAACACTCGCGTATTCTAAGGCATTGTGTCAAAATTTTGAAGTAATCGATTTAATCGAGTAATTTCTTGAGAAAATTTGAGATTTTGAACAAACTGACAATTACATTTTTACCAAAAAATAAATTGCAATAAAAACTATCCGTCACGCCACTTCCTGATACCTACCTACACATACATGTGTTTAAATATATATATATATATATATATATATATATATATATATATATATATATATATATATATATATATATATATATATATATATATATATATATATATATATATATATATATATATATATATATATATATATATATATATATATATATATATATATATATATATATATATATATAAGAATGTGGTAGTCTGGGCATTTACGAGACTGACGTAAATGGCTTCTTTCATCTCACCAATAGATGTCTCTAGTGAAGTTCTAGTGATTCAATAACGATGTTTCAAATTTGGTTAGTATATTTAGATCTTTCAAGAATTTGAGTAGTTGGGTTCAATAATGGGTAGAATTGGTGAATGTTACACGTGTGTAATAAAGTGATCACTTTAACCAGCCTATGACGGTCGTCGGCCCCGTAAATGCCCAGACTTCAATATTTTTCTTCATCTTTGATGAGATGTTAAAAAAGAAAACATCTGTCGTTTTCGAAACTAGTCGTAAATAAAAATAAAACTCATTAAATTGGTATATTCAAGTGTTTCATTTTAACAAAATAATCATGTCATTCCACAAAGTTAATGCCGAATCAAGAAATAATATGAAAAAAGCATATCGTTTTCTGTTAATGTGCAATTGCAAACGTCACGCGACGAACCCTTCATGACGATTATTCAGTGATGTTCACGATCTTATGGTTTACTTTAGTTTCAATCAATAATTCAGGTTCAAGTTGACTAACTTACGAGGAATCACGAAATGGAGGGTATAATTGCTACTCAAACTTTCCAACATTTGAAACTTGATACTCATCCTAGCCTTGAGTCTTTCTTCGGGAAATTTCTTGAGTTAAAGGCATATTAAGTTTCCTTATTAAATCAAATTATAAAGGACCCTGTCATTATTCTTCGAATCCGGCTAAAACATAATTATGAAACAGTTTCACAAAGAAAAACAGCCATTGTGAAAACGTTTCAAAATTGCAAAATCTAACTCATAAGTATACTTATATACTTAAATATGTTTTTTTTAAAGAGGTATACAAAAACAATTTCCCGCAATAAATGAGACAGAGCTGTGGTTATTCTCATTATTCTTCGAATCCGGCTGAAACATAATTATGAAACAGTTTCACAAAGAAAAACAGCCATTGTGAAAACGTTTCAAAATTGCAAAATCTAACTCATAAGTATATATAAATATGTTTTTTTTAAAGAGGTATACAAATACAAATTTCCCGCTATAAATGAGACAGAGCTGTGGTTTCAGCAAGATGGCGCAACATGCCGCACGGCGGGTGCCATCAGTTTAAAAAACAGTTAAAAAACACCTATATATTATCTTTGTAAAACGCATGTTCAGAAATTTTGTCGCACATTTATACCAAAGTTTTATTTTCAACTTGCATGTTACATGTTAAAAATATTTTTTCAAACTTGTTATAATATAAGACTAAAAATTCTTCGTGTTGTGGTCCCGTGGTTAGTGTCGCGGACTCTTAAGTCAGAGTTTCTCGGTTCGAACCCACTCTACCACAATTTGATACCTATTTCTTATAATGAGCCGCTCAGGCTCACAGAAATAGTATGAAATTGAAATTTGCAACATTTTGAGTTAGTCCAAATACTTGTTCACAAGTCTGGATTATCTCCAATTATAGGAGTTATTTTTCTTTTTTATTATTTTTTGACATCTCATCAAAGATGAAGAAGAATATGGAAGTCTGGGCATTTACGGGACTGACGACCGTCATAAGCTCGTTTAAGTGTTCACTTTACACACGTGTAACATTCACCAATTCTACCCATTATTGACAACCACACTACTCAAATTCTTGGAAGTTCTATATATATGAAGCAATTTTGAAACATTTTTCTTGAATCACTAGAACTTCAAAGAGATGTCAAAAATTAATATGAAATTGAAATATTTGTGTAAATAATAAAAACACAACTATTTCTCTTTTTTTAATAAAAAAAACTTACGTTACTCTGTAAAACAAAGAAACGACAATTAAGTTTATGAAGTCCTTAAAAAAAACTGACGTAGCATACACAAGCCCATTCATCCTTTAAATACATGTCTAGAATGGCCTGACCGAGTGGATATTCCTATGCCAGAGAATATGCTTTTACGTACATCGAGAGTACATTTTACGTACCTACATTTTTAACTTGTCATTTAATAAATCTCGACCAATAAAATAATTCATTTATTTAAAAAGTTCAATAAATATATTTAAAATTCCCACAGATTCTCCATACTGTAATCCGAACGCTCCACTAGTCCGAACAAGGGGTTAATTTTCAGCATTCGTATTAAAGAGGTCCTGCTGTATATATAATTCGAAGTTTGAGTAGCGGTCGCCAATAGGGTTAAGAAATGAATATTACACAGCACAAAGAGTGATCACTTAAACCAGCCAAGGACAGAATATACATATACAGAATACTCTTCTTTTATTATGAATTTTTACGTGATGAAATGAAAAGTTACTTCACGTTAATATCTCATATAAATTTTAATTAACTTAATCATTTCTGACCTGTATAAATCGTGGAAAGTATTCATTTATATTCAAGAGATCGCCATATATTAACTAAAAGGCAATTCGTTCAACGTTGCGAAAACAGAATAAGGGATGAATGTGGACAATAGCTAGAATAATTATACTAAGGGTAAGTAATTTATCTCAATTTATATTAATTTCTTACTTATTCTAACTTTCGCTCATTTCAATTTTAATTAAAACCTTTTTACGCTTATTAGGTTGCGGTAGGTTTATGTGGTGATAATATATTACAGAGGTACTTGTTTTTCGCACTGGCAGCGCACACCGGAGTCCTGGTTCTCTAAATTCTAATGTATGGAAGTGAAACATGAAATTTATAAAGTTGAAAGTTATACAAGGATGAATGCAGTCAAAATGCACTCAGTGCGGCAAAACGAAATATGAAAGATATTTGAAAAGTGAAATAAGGAAAAATGCAAAGTTAATTATAAGCAAAATTTATTTCATATTGTAATTTTAGACGGATGGCCCCAAGAATGAATTTATGAATTTACCCAAGCTCGTAACACGTAGGAACACTGCTGACCTTATTTTCCTGTATAAAATTTTAGATAATTATGTAGTTGCCTAGCTTTTATCACTCATTAATTCCCGGGAGCACAGACCAGAAGCAAAAATTTATTTAAAATCCCTAAAATGCACACCAAGTCCTACCAAAATTCATTTTTTAAATCAAGTATGCGCTATGTGCAATGTAATGCTTAGTTAAATAGACATCAATAATGTTACTTTTAATACGTTTAAGAGAAAAATTGTTGAATTCTACTCGTGTTTGACTAGTTGATAAAGAAAATTTCTATCATTTGATAAAAACATGTAATGTAAGTTTATTATATAGTTATACTTTATTGTGCATGACTGTTTATTTTTATTTTTAGATTAATTTAGTGAAAAATTCTAATTGGATTATTGGTTATTTTTTTAAATTTTATTATGTGTTATTTTTGTTAAATATTCTGTTGGTTTTCCTATAAAAAAATAATTAAAATAAGCATTATTTTTGCATTTTATTAAGCATCGTTTTCCAATAAAAAAATAAAAATAAAAATAAAATAAAAATAAGCATTATCGATAAAATTAATAATGGTGTGGCCATGTAAATAAAATAAGTGAAGAAAGGACAATCAAACATTTTTTGAGGCGAATGTGGTTGGTAGAAGAAACAGAGGAAGACCGAAGACAACTTGTCATAATCAACCTGAAATGTCAAATACTTGAAAGTGGTTAAGTCTGCAGCCGGAATAATCGGTGAGTATATATATTCGTCCGCCTCCGTAGTGTAATGATCAGCACGCTCGGCTACCGTTCTAGAGGTCCCGGGTTCGATTCCCAAGGGGGGTAAAATAAATATAAGTGATTTTTTCACTGTCATATTTATTCAATATTACCCTGGACTGGTACCTGAAGCGGGGGGCTGATCACCTTTCCTTCATGTGTAAACGATCAAGATAACACTGCGTTTATATGGCGCAGTGCCCTATGCACCATTGGGGTGCGGATAATGGTTTTATTATTATTATTTATTATATATATGAAGAGAGACACGAATGTAAAAGAGATGAATATTGTTTGCAAATACAGATCGGTGTGGCGTTCTATTGTCTCAGCCTACCGCTATGGGGAAGAGGCACGATGATTAATTAGTTAGTTTTTTTCGGTTTTTCTGACGCTGAGGTTTGTACCTACATTTTAAGCTGTTTGTGTGTAGTAAAGATTGTAGATGAAGTCATATAATGCATTAATATAATAAATACTTACATTTACATTTAAAAAATTACATGAGAAAATTGTAAGCAACGTCTAATATTTTTTTTCTCCTTTTCAATTAGTTTGTAAACGGTTTTTTCCTGACACGTATAAATAATTGCAATCCAAATCGAATATTGTCGACAACCTTTTAAGAAAAAACCCATTCCAATCCATTCGGGAAAAAAATCTAAAGCTCTCAATTTTATTTAAAGGATATTTTACGTCATATAAAAACGTTTGTGTGTATTCAACGAGTGACGAAGGCTTTCTGGGCTTAAACCACATTCCCAGTGCTTCGCGTAGCCTATTTCTCTGCGGCCTTCAACCCTAGCATTTCTACAACCTTCCATTTCACATCCCCCAAAAAACATTAGCGGAAACACTTGACGAGCTAAAACGAGTGAACTCTTAAAAATTGTTTTCACTAAAATGTAACTTCGTATACAGTGTTCGGTCCGCCTCCGTAATATAATGGTTAGCGCGTTTAGTTACTATGCTGGAAACCTCAGGATGGATTTCTAGGAAGGAGGTCAAAATTAATATTAGTGCCCACTTAAAATTAATTCAATATTTTTCAATACTACCCTTGACTGGTGGTACTTGAAGCTCAGGATTGATCATTTGCCGTCATGTAAGCAATGGTCAAGATAATACTACGTCTATATGATGCAGTGCCCTTTGCACCGTTGGGTACAGATATTATATCATTAGTTGTTCTACACATTATTCTACCATTAGTTGTTATTTGGGGTTGCTATGCAATGAATAATAAAAATAACATTTCGGATTTTCACGGAGTGTGTGGAAGTTTTAATGTTTTTAATGTTTTGGAATTCAAATAAACCCTGATAATGACAAGGTTCTTGTCGAAACCGGTAGGTTAAATAGTTTAAATAAAAAAGTGGTTAAAATGGAATTATTCAATTTTATAAAGTTTATAAAATGTGCCACAAAGTATCTGCGGAAAACATTCAGAATCAATATTGAATAAATAATAAAATGTTTTTTTTGTTGTTCTTCTGAAATTTCTTAATTTGGCAAGTGTATGTACCTTGAACCGATAAAGTTTGCGGAACACTGCAATAGAAAATCATCTACCTGTTTTTTTTTACCAAATTTTACCATAGAATTAAAACATGAAAACAAACTTTTCTTAGTTTACACCGTTTCTCTCCTCCCTGAGGACCATGCCATGCCATCCTATGATCCATCCTATACCTTCATCCCACTTAGTGATACCTTCGGGATACATTTTTACTCCGAATTAATACGAGTAACAACTGACGCGTGTCATTTTGATCTTTTATCTTGTATTAAGTGGCATCGTTTGGCGTTTTATACAGCTTTGTAATAAAATACCTTTTATCTTTATGTACCCATGTGAATTACGTTTCGGAATATCATTAATTTTTATGTACATTTATATATATATATATATATATATATATACAAGGTTTCTAAATTGGTTCATATATATATAGAACTTCCAAGAATTTGAGTAGTGTGGTTGTCAATAATGGGTAGAATTGGTGAATGTTACACGTGTGTAAAGTGATCACTTAAACCAGCCTATGACGGTCGTAAGCCCCGTAAATGCCCAGACTTCCATATTCTTCTTCATCTTTGATGAGATGTCAAAAAATAATATGAAAATAACTCCTGTAATTGGAGATAATCCAGATTTTGTGAACAAGTATTTGGACACACTCAAAATGTTGTAAATAAATTATCTGGTCAAATTATAAGCTTAATAATAAAAATGAAAATGGTATTTTCTGGCGTTTCTCATGTATGTGATTATAATCCAGGATTCGGATCTCACATACTAATATAAGAGTTTCTGCTTAATAAAAAGCTTCTTTACATCTCACCAATACATATATATATATATATATATATATATATATATATATATATATATATATATATATATATATATATATATATATATATATATATATATATATATATATATATATATATATATATATATGTATATATATAATTTATATTTTATTTATTTATTAAAGCATCAAAAAATATTTCAATTGATTTCATTTGCTAGACATGTCTACTTTTAACACATCTTATACTAGTTACCAGGGCTTTTTTTTTAAACAAAAAAGGTCCCGAAGCTCACTTCATGTTAAGCATTTTACTAAAATAAATTATATCATTTGAACAAAATTCAAAACCACTTCTCCTACCATTTTGACGAATTGTATAAATATACATTGTTATTACGTAAACGCAAACATTTTTTCGTCTAATTGATTATGAAAATTGAAAACAAAAACTTGATAAAAGGTGCCGGAACGCCGTTCCACCGCGTTACATGGAAAAAAAACCCTGCTAGTTACGCTGTTCCTCTCCAAAAAAAGAGTCTAAGCTCTTGTGCTTGGAGAGGAACTTACACTCATTATTTATTGTTATACCTATGAATGATTTAATTGTTTTTTTTTCTCTCTTTATACTACTATACTCTAATATTTATTTAATATTACTCTGCACTGGCGCCTGAAGCGCCACCCTGCCTTCGTGTAAGTAACGATAAAGATAACACTGCGCACATACGTTACAGTGCCCTATGCACCATTCGGTGCGGTGGAAGTAACGATCCTTTCAAACACCGTATACGTTTCATACGGTGTTTTTAAAATGATGCGGAATTAATCGAAACACGTGTCACAAAAGATTTTAAGAAATAGTGATATTTACTTCGTAAAACTAAAATTCAAAATATATTGTGCAACTTCAAAAGTAAAAACTTAAATTGAGAAAAGAAAAAACTCGCCTTAATTTTAAAATATTAATTAATATATTTAATTATTTTAAATGTTGAATGAGATTTTAATTTATATTATTTCGAGAAATAATATAAATTAAAATCTAAAGTACTTTGTGATTTGATCTACTCACATTTTTATTAACCAATTAGTTTCGGCAACAACCTGTTGCCCTCTTCGGGGTTTAATGTATGACTAATCTTTAATAATGAAAAAAATATCTGAAAATAAAAATTAAAAAAATAATAAATAAATAAAAAAATTATATCTGATAGTAAATTGTTATTAAAAACAAAAATGTGGATGTAAAAAAAAAAAAAAAACACAAAGTATTTTTATTTCTCGAAATAATTTATCAATATGATCCACAAAGTTAATGCTTTCAATATTAAAAAAAAGAGATTTTAATTAACTAATTGGTGTTGAACAGTCCTATTTACCCGCACAGCCTTTTCAAATGAATAACTTTACCAAAGCGTTGCTATCGCGGTACACAATGTTCCTGAAAGCTGTAATTCAGTTGTCCTTAAAGAAAACTTTTCAGCTGAAACATCTTCCTGGAATTTCACTAAAACTTGGGACTTTGCTTAATTTGAAATACAAAATTTCTGCAAAGGTTGTATCTTGAATATATAATCGTTTCATAATTTATGCATTCACCTCAGAAACCTTGCGTTAGCCACATTTCCTATTCGTATATTTCAACTTATTTACGCTTATTATAAAACGGATTATTTTACGTGCTGGTAAAATAAGAATTATTGTAAAAATGTATTTTTAACTAATGTTTTACTTAGTAAATACCACTGTTTCTTAAAATCTACTGTGACACGTGTTTCGATGCATTCCGCATCATTTTTAAACACCGAATGATGATGACCGTAAAATGATGCATCGAAACATGTGTCACAGTAGATTTTAAGAAATAGTAGTATTTACTAAGTAAAACATTAATTGAAAATGGATAGATTTTACCACAAAGTGACTGCCGAATCAACTAATGAAAAAAAAATGTCTCAGATAGATGAACTTGATTGGAGAAATACCGATTTGTGAACAAGTATTAAGACAAGCTTAAAATGTTGTAAAAATAGTGGACTACAAAGAAAATTCCAAAAAAAATTTAGGTACGCATGGCTCCCGAGAGCCGCTATCAAGCTTGCCTCTTTTACAAGGCATCAGGTTCGCGCCGCCCAGGACGACCACGTTCTTTTCGGAAATTCGGGACGCGGACCTATTTGGAAGGATGCAAGGGACCTGGCGGCCGACAGAAAAGCCTGGAGACAGTTTGTGGAGACTCCATGGATATGTTTTAAAAACAAAGAAATGTTACCTTAAGTACCTTTTCAACGACTCCTGCATAAATTATACTCACGTTATCTATCGAAAAATGTGGTTATTGAAAGGTGCCACCAAATATGAAATCAGTATCGGACGCGAGCCACAGTAAATATCATGACATATGGTAATGAAAACTGCTAATCTTTCTATTGACTCAGCTGGCTGTCGGATTCCGGACCTCACGCAAACGTAGTCCGTAGTCAAGCAATCTAAACATTACACTACGGAGGACCACATTTCAATACGTAAACTCATTTTTAAGAATAATGTATTTTTTTTTAAATAATAAATTTAAAACACTATATTTAAATATATATATATATATATATATATATATATATATATATATATATATATATATATATATATATATATATATATATATATATATATATATATATATATATATATATATATACATATATATATATATAAATAAATATACATATATATATATATATATATATATATATATATATATATATATATATATATATATATATATATATATATATATATATATATATATATATATATATATATATATATATATATATATATATATATAAATGTCAATGTTTTTGTCAAGTAATATTTTGGTGGTCACCCAATCGAAATAGATCAGAAATAATGAATGTGACTTGAATAAATTAATTTATCCCTCGTAAATACAAAAAAACTCTAATTAATGTCGAATCATTAGGAAAAAAAACCAGCAAGAGATTAATGTTTTCTTTTTTAATTAAGTGATTTTTAATTGTATTTTATAAAAATGTATAAAAGTAATAAGGAAAATTTAAAATATTTTATTCTACATAGAAATCATAACCATATAGAAATCGTAACATATATATATATATATATGTATATATATATATATATATATTTATATATATATATATATATATTTATATATATATATATATATATATATATATATATATATATATATATATATATATATATATATATATATATATATATATATATATATATATATATATATATATATATATATATATATATATATATATATATATATATATATATATATATATATATATATATATACATATATATATATATATATATATATATATATATATATATGTATATATATATATATTTATATATATATATATATATATATATATATATATATATATATATATATATATATATATATATATATATATATATATATGTGTGTGTGTGTGTGTCTATATGTACGTGTTAAATAAAAGTTTTTGATTTTAACTTAATGAAATAAAAATTGAATGGGATGCACCATTTTCTTTTCTATTTAAACCTGTGCTCATCTGTGTCATAAATGGCAGCGCCATCTGTTGAATGTTACACCAACACGTGAAAAACAAAACTTTGCTTATGGCGCACAGCATGATTCTTGACAGCTTCGGTCTGTTAATTTTTTAATTATTTATTAAATACGGAGACCTTCATAGTCTTCTTCATCAATGTTGAAATCAAATAAGAATCGAATTGAATGGCGAATTATTTTTTATTCAATCGCTAACCACTGGTCATTTTTGCGAAATGTCCCTTATTATTAAAAATGGAACCAGGCGCTTTTTTTTATAAAATAAAATAAGGAAGTACCTGAATACATTTTCTGTACGCCGCTATTAATTTAAATTGGAACAGGTTGCGAACGTAACGTTTATAATTGTGAATTAAGAATTCAAGTTGTGTACCTCATAACCCTAAAAGAGGTACAATGTACCATCCCTTAAAGATAAAGAATGTACCATCAACAACCCTTTAGTTCTAGAATAAACATTTTTAATTGTACTTGAAGATTATTTACTCTTCGTTAGTAGAATCCATTTTAAGTATTGGGGTCATTCGACGAAAACAAATTTGAAAATGGTTAAAAAATCTGCAAAATTCCACAATCAAAAAAAAATTGTACCCAGACCTAAGATAAACCAAATTTGATATCTAAACATATAAAGTTACTTCCGGTACCTGGAATACTGTGGATGAGTATCATTGTTGAACAACAAACTAGAAAAATATATAAAAAATCTTCTTGTACTCAACCATAATACACAATTTTTCCACAACGAAGGTTTGATAGTCCAAAGAATTAACAATTAATGTGAGTAGAACACTTTAATACAAGGGTGGCCAACCCGCGGCCCGCGGGCCGCATGCGGCCCGCCGGGTGTCTACTTGCGGCCGTGGAGAAAATCACACATTTTTTTCCTTTAGTGTACACAAAACCACCCAAAGAACATTTCACCGTGCGTAGTTCGTATCATATCCCATATATGGGAGTATTTCACTATCGTGACAATTTCAAAACCCATAATAGCGTCAAGTAGTAAAGACGTTGGACTAAAAAAGTGAAGAGTAACGGAAGAACTGAGAAGTTTTTAAGACTAAACTTTTTTTTCGTGGAATTTAAAACAAAGCCAATATACCTGATATGCAATGGTTCTGTTTCTATCTTGAAATAGTATAACATCAAACGGCATTACGAGGCTAAACATGCAAATAAGTTTGAAAAGTACCTAATAAAGTAAAGTAACTAATAAATATGTTTGTAATATACGAGTATATATGCATATATATATATTTATATATATATATATATATATATATATATATATATATATATATATATATATATATATATATATATATATATATATATATATATATATATATATATATATATATATATATATATATATATATATATATATATATATATATATATATATATATATATATATATATATATATATATATATATATATATATATATATATATATATATATATATATATATATATATATATATATATATATATATATATATATATATATACATATATATATATACATAATTTTAATAAAATAAATTTTGTTTTACGGCCCGGTATTTTTTATCTCATCCATAGGGTGAATAATCCAGTATATGATATATCGCTCACTCCTTTCAACCACGTCATATGTCAAAAATTGTAAATTTTGAGTTTTGCATGTGTTCGGAATGCCCAGAAAATGTACTCTATCCCAGAAAAAGCTGCATATTTTAAACTTAATATTTATCCGCTACAGGGCAGAAAGTGTTGTTTTTACATTTTGAAGAAAATGTTTTGTTGATTTTTTTTTTAAATATACTAAATATTTTTTAAATGGAGAAAAAACATTCAGGTTTTACATAAAAAGATCTGTTGCACAATAAAATGTTCAATAAGTGGCTTGATATTTATTTTTTATACATTTTTCTATATTTTTAAACTTAAAAAACGATCTCCTGAAAAATCAAGTTTTTTTTTTAAATTATGACGTTGTTGAAAGGAGTGAGCGATATGTAATATCAATACCGAGTATAAATGTTTAAAAAATGAGAAATTATCCAACACTGAAACGAAATTTAAATTTTTACTGAACATGTTTTGTAATATATTTATTTCTCAATTCTCTTGTAACATTTTTTGAAAAAAAAATTATACTAGAAGATGTACAAATCATATTTCAAGTTTCAGTGGAGGCTTTGCGCTTACGTATTCAAAATAGAGTTAAATCCGAGCGTAATGACTTCAGGATATATAGTATGTAAATTCAACCCTTTAGCGTAATGGTATGTAAATAGTAAATTGGCACTTAAAGTATCGTCAAATCTCCAAATCCGGATTACTTCTTGAAGTTTGAATCTTCCTACAGGGCTATTTCGAAGGAAAACATCCCTGTGATTTTTAATATTTTTTTACAGATATTTTGTAACTATTGTATTTTTAATTTTTTTAAATATATTAAAGGAATAACCCGCAAAGCCTCTATTAGAAGCTTGTCTGCAGGTAATATAGTAAGAATAGGGAATTTAAATGTGAAAAATACATCACAAACACCCAGACTAATTTCTATCTTGAATTTATTTTGCACTTGGCGGGATTCGAACCCGCGATGCCTGCTTCGCAGTCGAGCGTCTACCCAGCGACGCTACGGCGCATGTCTTTGATTTGATATTCAAATACTGAATAACCTAACGTTCTTTGACTCTGAATTCTAGCTACAGCTTATGCAACTCTGCTTATCATGGCCCAACTTAGATTCAAACATTATAAGTTTTACAGTCTATTTCTGGGTGTTAATTTTCTCTTTATATTTCATGTTTTAATATTGTAAATAAAAATACATGTTTTTTTACCACTTGAGTTTTATCTTCTTATTTTGTGACATCTCATCAAAGGTGAAGAAGAATATGGAAGTCTGGGCATTTACGGGGCTGACGACCGTCATATGCTGGTTTAAGTGATCACTTTACACACGTGTAACATTCACCAATTCTACCCATTATTGACAACCACACTACTCAAATTCTTGGAAGTTCTATATATATGAACCAATTTAGAACCCTTGTTCTTGAATCACTAGAACTTCACTAGAGACATTTATTGGTGAGATGTAAAGAAGCTTTTTACTAAGCAGAAACTATAAGCAGAAGCTATATATATATATATATATATATATATATATATATATATATATATATATATATATATATAAATATATATATATATATATATATATATATATATATATATATATATATATATATATATATATATATATATATATATATATATATATATATATATATATATATATATATATATATATATATATATATATATATATATATATATATATATATATATATATATATATATATATATATATATATATATATATATATAGAGTTATATCTTATTTACATGTAAAAAAAAGTGTTTTTAGTTACAATTTGATCATGTCTTACCATCAAGTGAATGCCGAAACAATAAATAAATGTATTATTTCGACAAATAAAAATACTTTGTGTTCTGATCCACTCACATTTTTATTAACCAACTAGTTTCGGCAACAACCTGTTGCCCTCTTCAGGGTTTCATTTATTACTGAAACCCTGACGAGGGCAACAGGTTTGTTGCCGAAATTAGTTGGTTTTAAAAATGTGAGTGGATCAGAACACAAAGTATTTTTATTTGTCGAAATAATATGTCAATATGATCCACAAAGTTAATGCTTTAAATTTTCAAAAAATAAATAAATGGACCAAAATATAATTTCATAGAAAATTGTAGGAAAAACCCTCAAAAAAAACATTTGTATCCTTGTTTGTATTACATTCAAATTATGGAATGGTTCCTAAAACTTAGGGCAAATCACGATATGCTCCTGTGTTTAACGGTCAAGATAACACTACTTCTGTTCAAAGCAGTACCATTAGCACCATTGGATGCAGATAAGCGCTTAAAGAAGAATATAAATGAAATGTGCTAAAAAATGTTTCATTACTTAATTTGGCAGTCATTTTTGTAGTAATATCTATCCATTTTTAATTTTAATCTTTAGTGATACGTGTTTCGATCCATTCCGCATCATTTTCAAACACATTAAAACACCATCAAATATGTACATACGGTGCTTAAAAATTGTGAAGAATACGTCGAAACGTGTGTCACAATAGATTTTAAGAATTAGTATTATTTACCAAGTAAAACCTAAATTAAAAAAAAAATTGTCAATCAATGTTCTCGTTCGATAAGATCATCAGCTTTGTTAGTCCTTTTTGAGATCAATTTAAGAAATTTAAGGATATCAAATTAAATATTGTCTTTTCATGAAAAGCTAAGCATGATTTCTGTCTGAGAGAGCTTTCAACAACTGACTTCCGGCGCCTTTATGTTGATTTAGACACGAAATAAACGCTTTATCATTTGATATTATTTTCACGAAAAATAAACGCCCATGAAAGAAGATGTCTGTTGTTTTAATTTATCAAATTTCCAATTAAAATTTTATAAAAATTTATCAATCAAAGCCATTTTTAATTGGAACCAATATTAATTCGGAAATTGAAAGAAGCCGATCAAAAAAATATATAAATTGACTCTCGTTAAAGAAATTTCAAGAGATTGTAATAAATTAATAAAATTATTAGTAATAAACCTCGTAGAAAATAATAATATAAAATTTATAATTTAAAAAAAATATGTAATTAAATCTAGACTCTTCATAAAAATGGCGCTTTACAATTTATCATTATTATTATTATTACGTTGTGTATCCAATCATTTACTTTGTTTTTTTTTAAATTTATTTTTCACTTGGTAAAAAAATAATTTCTTAAATTTTTTTGTGACACGTGCTTCGATGCATTACGCATCATTTTCAAACACCGTATTATAAAGTTTAGTCTAAATTTCAAAGTTGTGTCTTTGTGACGTTGAAGGATGAAGAGTAGGAGCTCTGTGTAAAAACAAATCTTATTTTTTTTATCACTGGGAATGGACAATAGGCGATCACTGAGAGATCACATTTCGACTGAATTCAGTCTACTTTCATCGTTCTTTTGCCAACTCCGTGCTCCACTTTCACACATTAGGGTTGAAACTAGAACTTCATTGTGTACTGTCAGTTTAGCTCTCTCTGATAGGTTTTATTACGTATATTATATTGTTTATATATCGCAAATGTATTGTTATAAATATGTAATAAATATCGCTCACTCCTTTCAAGAACGTCATAAATCAAAAAACTTGATTTTTCAGGAGAACGTTTTTAAAGTTTAAAAATATAATACAATGTATTAAAAATAAATATCAAGCCACTTATTGAACTTTTTTCTGAGCAACAGATATTTTTAGGTAAAACCTGAAGGTTTTTTCTCCATTTGAAAAATATTTAGTTTATTGAAAAAAATAATTAAACAATACCTTTTCTACAAAATTAAAAACAACACTTTCTACCCTCTAGCGGGTAAATATTAAGTTAAAAATATGATTCTTTTTCTGGGGTATAGTACATTTTCTAGGCATTCTGAAAACATACATAACTCAAAATTGACAGTTTTTTATTTATGACGTTCTTGAAAGGAGTGAGCGATATATTCACACGACATCCCTTCTTCTACCAGTATTGCCTGCACCAATTTATGCAAATTTGAGCATATGCCGACGCGTTTCACATGATAAAAAGTAGTCAATAAATATTTCATACCCTTCGAATAAGAACTACAAACCTGTTCGGTTTACTGATGTTTTAAAAAATATTTTTTCCGTGTACTAAAAATCATTTCAGAATAAAACTATGGATGCGTAAAAATGACAAATGAAACGAACGTGCTTTAATCTCAAGTCTTCTTCCATTGTATTTCTTTAACTTTTGACGATGATTGAGTGATATTTTTTATTGAAGTGAAACTTTCTTAGGCGTCTTATGACAAATCCTTCTTTGTGGGTTACAATCTGTGTGATGATTGGTTTGCTTCTTTTATGATCAGTCTCCAGCCGTCTCTTCAACTCTGCATACTCGCTACAACGCATGTCGGAGATAATTTGGTCCATGTACGTTAAGCTGGTTCGTCCTCTGTAGTTTGCACCTTCGCACATGTCTTCCTGGGTATCTTATATTATGGCCTATATATTTGGCTCGCCGTTATTTTACTTTATTTATTTATTTAACGGCTAATGCCTTTAACATAATACATATATACATATAATAAAAGCATTGGCTAACATGTGAAGCCGCGGATTCGAGAGTGGTATAGTTTGCATTATGTAAAAATACTGCGAATATAGATTTTTGCCTAGTACCTCTTCGACGCACGCTAAGCTTTATTTGATTTAGGAGATCAGATTATTCAGTAAGCATCTAGACTACCCAGCCCTGCTTGACACCTTGTTGTTCCCTACATGTTCTGACCGATGAATCTCCAATATGTGCATGTAGCACCACATCTCAAACGCCTGCAGCCGCCCCCTTTCACTTCCATATAACATTATGCTCCAAATTAGAGTTTTGATTGAAGTTTTTCTTGTTTTTGAGCATAGAATTTAATTGAAATAAAAAAAATGGTATTCTTATTGGCAAATTAATCTGTATCAAATGAAAAAAAAACTTTGAAATGTACGCTTGTAGTATTCTGTTTTGAAGCTGGGACAACTTTATAGCATACTGCAATGCACACTGTTAATTTCAACAGATGTAATCAATATGTTTTTTTTACAAATCAAGTATTTTTAATTTAAGTTTTACTTAGTAAATACAAGTTTTTCTTAAAATCTTTTGTGATACGCGTTTCGATGCATTCCGCATTATTTTCAAACACCGCATTCTTTTCATATATGCATACATGCAGGAATGCTTTGGAAAACGTATCACAATATTTTTTTTTAAATATTGGTATTTATCAAGTAAAACCAAAATTTAAAATATATATACTTTTTATTTATTTTGTCTTTGTTTAAATACCATTTGTTTTGTTCAGTTATGAATATAGAGCGTACATTTAATATTTCATTTTTGAATTATTCCTCCTTTAGTGTACGTAAAATTCCATCTAATAAAGTAAGGATAACAAGATTGGAGCGAGTACGAAAATCGCGAGAAAATATAAACTGAGAATCGCACATCTAGGGGTTGTAATTTGTCAAATAACTTTTCATCCCCTATCGTGGCGAAAGCCACTTTATGCATTAGCCAGAATGTGGCGCAGGATAATAGCTCGAGGACTTTTATCTGCTAGGGGTTGAAAAGCAGTGCTTTCTAGAAAATAAGTGTGATAGGGGTAAACTTAACTAGAAATATAGCCTGCGATGTTACGGCGTCGGTACCGTTTTGGATTCGCAATTTGTGTATGAAGATTTGAATATACTCTTTTTTAATTTATTTATTTATTTATATATTGTGGGTATACTGGCAAAAAACGTAAACTCTCACATCCCTGTATGAATAATCCCTGTTATTTGATGCTTTTAGCCTGAATAAAATACCCGCTATTAAACTTTTGAATTTACTTTAAAAACCATATTTATCAAACTACACTTTCAAACTACTTAGTGTATTTTGGCAGTTTATAGAACGT
>NW_028281169.1:910000-915000 GCF_059751285.1 Brachycentrus maculatus | reverse complement strand
TTAAGACAACACTTTGAGTGTGTCCAAATACTTGTTCACAAAATCTCGATTATCTCCAATTACAGGACTTTTTTTCATATTATTTTTTGACATATCATCAAGGATGAAAAAGAATATGGAAGTCTGGGCATTTACGGGGCTGACGACCGTCATAGGCTGGTTTGAGTGATCACTTTACACACGTGTAACATTCACGAATTCTACCCATTATTGATAACCACACTACTCAAATTCTTGGAAGTTCTATATATATGAACCAAATTTGAAACATTGTTCTTGAATCACTAGAACTTCACTAGAGACATCAAATATTATTTTTTGACATCTCATCATTTGACGAGATGTCAAAAATTATACATCATTAAGAGCTTGTTCTACTCGTGGGAGGCGCTAAGGTGTCAGTTACCTTGATGATTCGACTAGAAACCCTAAAACATGTTGCTACTATAGTATATACTCTTTAAATACAGGTCCGCCTTCGTGGTGTAATGGTCAGCGTGTTTAGCTACCGTGCTGGAGGTCCCGGATTCGATTCCCAAGGGGGGGTGAAAATAAATATTAGTGATTTAACACTGTAATATTTATTTAATATTACCCTGGACTGTTTCCTGAAGCGCAAGGGTGATCACCTTGCCTTCATGTAAGTAACGATCAAGATAACACTGCGTCAATTTGATGCAGTGCCCTATGCATCATTAGGTGCGGATAAGGGTTATGAGTAAGTTAGTAAATACAGGTATTTATTATATCAAGAATATCAGTTTCAAATTGGTGGGACTTTGAAATATGGTCGTACTTCTAGCTATGATTTTCCGTGTAAATTTTCCGGTATTATAATTTTCATCTTACAGTGTTGATTAAATAAATTTATCTTACAACCCTCTATATCCCTCGAAGCCTTAACCCGACTCTGGGCTGTTTTGACTCTTAGGGATTGTAATTTACTGAAATTCAGCAGACTTCAGATGTTCCTGAAAAGGGTCTCTGATGCTTGATTAATTTGTAAGTAAACTCTTGTTTTATGTGTTTTTTTAAACATCCCGACTGTAATTAAAACTCACTGATAGCCGTCACATAAAACTTAATTAACAAGTGACTTTTAATTATTTTTACATGATTTTTTACGTAAAAAAGTTTCAAGAAATACTATATACCGTGAAGCACGCAGCATGGACTGTTCAGTCTGATTAAATGGAATAGAAAGGAAAAATAAAGCACACATTTGTAATAAGTTTTGATTCACAGTGCTTATGAAGCTATGAAAATATCAAAAATGTAATTGACATCAGCTGTTGAGAATCACGCTGTCCACCAGTAAGATTTTGACCTCAAATCTTGTCGTTCTCAAGTCTACGTGATCGGATCACATGTATGGATTTAAAGAAAGTTAAGTATGTATTTCAGAGAGTGAATTATTTCTCATGCTGTATAATACGTTCAAAAATATCATTGTCGGTTTTATTTGATTTTTTTCCATTGTAACATCTATTGACAAAAAATAGTATGCACTAAAATTATTATAAGTAATTTATTGAATTTCTTGAATGTTTTTCACAGATACTTTGTGGCACATTTTATGAACTTAATAAAATGAAACAACTTTGTTTTAACCACTTTTTTATAAGTCCACTTTAACCTACCGGTTTGTACAAGTTTTTGGTAAGGGAATGTAATGAATTATGACAATTTTAATGTTTTAGAATTCAATAAACCCTGATGATGACAAGGTTCTTGTTGATACCGGTAGGTTAAAGTGTACATATAATAAAAAAGTGGTTAAAACAAAGTTGTTTTATTTTATAAAATGTAATGAATGCTTCAACCAGAAGCTAGTCGCAACAGTAAAATTAGTCGGATTATTCGTGTTTGATGTTGGGGTGACCGGAGTATTTCACGGGATACATAGCCTTTGTCTCAAGCCTTTCAACCCTCGAGGCGCTCAACCCTACACTTCTTAGCCTGTATCTTACTTGACCCCCTTACGCTCCACCTGGAATACAAAGAATGAAATACGTCGCACACAAAGATCTTACATTTGTTATATTTTATAATTGGATAATACACCTTTTTCTGTAATCGCTTTGATATATACATATCGCTCACTCCTTTCAACAACGTCATATATCAAAAATCGTCAATTTTCAGTTGTGCATGTTTTCGGAATGCCTAGAAAATGGACTATATCCCAGCAAAAGTGGCATATTTTAAACTTAATATTTACCTGCTACAGGGCAGGAAGTGTTGTTTTTGTATTTCGAAGAAAAGGTATTGTTTAATAATTTTTTTAAATAAACTAAATATTTTTCAAATAGAGAAAAAAACATTCAGGTTTTACCGAAAAAGATCTGTTGCACAGTATAAAGTTCAATAAGTGGCTTGATATTTATTTTTAAAACATTGTATTATATTTTTAAACATCAAGAACAATCTCCTGAAAAATAAAAAAAAATTGAAAGGAGTGAGCGATATATATGAAGTCCATATATCCACTCACATAGGTGAGAAAAAACAAAGTCATTTTATTTTCCCAAAATATATTACAATGATCCACAAAGTTAATGCTTTTATTATTCAAAATATGAATTAAAAATGCCTTATTGTTAATTTTAATGAAAGTCCAAAAATTTAAATTCACTGGGTATCTTTATCATCATCGTAAAAGATTTAAAATTGAAAATTCCGCTAAAAATAAGTGCTTCAAATATTATTTACACTAACTTTTTACCCTAAAATCACAAAATATCGTATTTTATCCTCATCTGTTAGGACATGACAGATTACTTCTTCTTAAAACAAAAATTGCAAAGTAAAGATCCGCGGTAAATCCGAATGCGCGTTATAAAAGACGCGTTGGCTTCTACTGTACATGTTTTTTACTTTAATTTGGACGTTTTACAGACCGAATCGGATGTCTTACACATCAAATTAGACATTTAATTAATAAAATTGGACGTTTTACAAAACAAATTAGACGTTATATTGTATTTTATAAAGAATAGTTAAAAAGTTATAATTAAAGATAAACATATTATATATATATAAGTAAGTCTCTTTTTTACATGTAACCAGTTGAATTCTTCTCTTATTTTTTCTACATTATTATAACTATTTTTATTAAGTACGAATCTCCAATTTAACAACATTTTGAGTGTGTCCAAATACTTGTTCATAAATATGGATTATCTCCAATTAAAGTAGTTATTTTTTTTTTGAAATCTCAACATAGATGAAGAATAATATAGATGTTAATAGCGATAATTCTAGTGATTCAAATACAATATTGCGAAATTGGATGATATATAGAACTTCCAAGAATTTGAGTATGTGGTTGTCAATCATGGGTAGAATTGGTGAATGTTACACGTGTGTAAAGTGTTCACTCAAACCAGCCTGACGGTCGTAAGCTCCGTAAATGCCTAGATTTTCATATTCTTCTCCATCTATATTGACATGTTAAAAAAAAAAACTCAAATTTATTTAAATTTCCTTCGTTGGCCAATAATTAAAGTTCCTTCGACGATATAAAAAATATGTACCGAAAAAGGTAAAAATAGGTTCGAAGCTAACCGCTTCTTAGCTTCGAAACCGGTATACATTATAATTAAGTTATAATAAAATATTTATAGTGATTTTAAAACAAAGTTATATTTTAATTATAAAATGGAAAATCACAGTGATTTCAAATATAAATTACGTAAAAAATAGCTTCAAATATAAATTATTACATTTAAAGCTATTTAAAAAAATTAAACACAAAGCTTCAAATATAAATTATATAAAAAAAATAGGTGTTGAATATTTTTATTGTCATTTGACCTCGCTCGGTCACGGGGCGAACGCTGCATCATATTTCTACGTTTTCATTACATTTACGATGCCAGTAAATCGTCCCTTTGCGACAGGAGCTAGCTCGCGGCTCGCCGTAGCACTACGTGGCATGTACGTCACTCGTGGGTTAGCTGTGCTGGTCAAACAATTGGGTTATTGTTATGATCAATTGTTATTTCCCTGGGTTTTGTGCTGCCCAGGGCGTCACGCACTGTGGAAACATTACGTGGCATGTACCTCACTCGTGGGTTAGCTGTGCTGGTCAAACAATTGGGTTATTGTTATGATCAATTGTTATTTCCCTGGGTTTTGTGCTGCCCAGGGCGTCACGCACTGTGGAAACATTACGAGTGTTATCGCGTTTTATTTCTCAAATAACACGCTGTTTTGTGATTTTAGGGTAAATTGTTGGTGTGAGTTATATTTGAAGCACTGGCTTCGGGATTTTCCATTTTAAAACTTACTAAATACAGGTTTTTCTATATTATTTTAAGAAAGAAAAAGTCATAAGAAATGACTAGTCAAAAATTAAGCCCTGAAGAGGGCAACAGGTTGTTGCCGAAACTAGTTGGTTGTTAATAAAAATGTGAGTGGATCAAAAAACAAAGTCTTTTTATTTCTCAAAATAATATATCAATATGATCCACATAGTTAATTCTTTCAATATTCAAAACCGGTTTTTCTGTTCAAATTTAATGTTTAATAAACCAAATCGGAAGTTTAATAAATCAAATCATACGTTTTAAATATTATATTATAACAAATTAGACGTTTTATCTTATTTTATAATAAAACAGTTTAATTTTTTTTAAATATATTCATATTAGTAGCACATATACCGTCAGTGTGAATACCTACCCACTTCTTTTATACTTAAGACTAGCAAGTGCGTTAGTCGTCAAGTTGGCATGCTTGCGCAGCGCGCTGTCATAGTTTGGGCGCACGATGCGTACTCAGGTTTTCAGACAAGATTTTAAATACTACTGATTTAGACGAGAACTCCGTACTTTCAAAATGTATTTATCATATTCTCAATATTATTAATATTTAAAGCATTTACTTTGTGGTTAGTCATTTTTACTTATTTATTTTTTTACAAAAATGTTAATAAAATTAGTAACATTTTTTTACAAAAATGTTAATAAAATTAGTAACATTTCGGTGAGTGGTTA